>NW_027221989.1:0-14024 GCF_041296265.1 Equus caballus
AGCCTCCTACACTTCTTTATTTTAATTTGTTTTATTTTATTTTATTTTATTTTATTGCAGTAACAGTGGATTCTAAGATGATATGGCTTTCAGATGTACGTTGTAATATATTTCGACTTCTGTGTAGATTACATCGTGTTCACCACCCGAAAACTAATTATAGTCCGTCACCTCCCATGTGAGCCTCATCACCCCTTTGGCTCTCTCCCCTCCCCCCTCCCCCTATGGTGACCACCAGTCCAATCTCCTTTGCTCTGTGTGTGTTTGTCGTTGTTTTTATCTTCTACATATGAGCGAGATCACACGGTGTTTGGTGTTTGACTTTCTCCCTCTGATTTATTTCACTTCACGTAATACCCTCAAGGTCCATCCACGTTGTCACAAATGGTCGGATCTCATCATTTCTTAGGGCCGAGTGGCATTCCATTGTGTATACATCCCACATCTTCTTTATCCATTCTTCCCTTGATGGGCACCTAGGTTGCTTCCAAGTTCTGGCTGTTGTGAATAATGCTGCAGTGAACCTAGGGGTGCATGTGTCTTTCTGCATTGGTGTTTTCAAGTTCTTTGGATGAATAGCCAGCAGTGGGCTAGCTGGATCCTACGTATGGTAGGTAGATGTATTCTTAGTTTTCTGAGGATACTCCATCCTGCTTTCCATAGTGGCTGCACCAGTCTGCCCTCCCACCAGCAGTGCAGGAGAGTTCCCTTCTCTCCACATCCTCTCTGACACTTGTCTCTTGTCTTGTTAATTAGAGCCATTCTGACCAGAGTAAAGGTGACATCTCCTTGTAGTTGTGATTTGCATTTCTCTGATCGCTAATGATGTTGAGTCCCTTTCCATATGCCTGTTGGCCATCCCTATGCCTTCTTTGGAGAAATCACTGCTCAGATCTTTTGCCCGCCTTTTTCATTGGGTTGCTGATTTTTTTTGCTGTTGAGATGTATGAGTTCTTTCTGTGTTTTGGATATTAACCCCTTATCCGATACACGGTTTGCAAGAATCTTCTCCCAGTTGTTAGGTTGTGTTTTGGTTTTGTGGATGGTTTCCTTTGCGGTGCAGAGGATTTTTTTTTGACTTTGAGGTAGGATCCCATTTGTTCCTTTTGTATTTTGTTTCCAGTGCCCAGTCAGACGTGGTACTTGAAAATAGGCTGCTAAGACTGATGTCAAAGAGCATACTGCCTATGTTTTCTTGTAGAGGTTGCATGGTTTCGGGTGTGACATTCAAGTGAAAGCCGAGGGAGGAGGCCGCAGTTCCCCGAGAGCGAGCGTAGCGGGGCCCCTGCGTCCCTGTCAGCGCACCTTCCCGCTCCGCGAAGGTCCGAAGCGTGTGGGCGGGGCCGCAGGAGTTGTGCCAGGAGGGTGTCCCTGTCGCTGTCCGCAGTCCACCGCCAGAGGGGGGGCGGGGCAAGGGCCGGGCAGCGTCTGGGCGGCGGCGCGGGCGCGCGCGCGCGCGAGGAGAGGAGCGCGCGGCTGCTGGGCCGCCGTCCTGGGAGGCGTGGGAGGCGTCGGCGAGCCGCGCCTGCCTGCCCAGAGCCGAGCCCGGCGGAGTCCGGCCGCGCTGTGCTGCTCTCTCCCGGGCCGGGCTCGTCCGTTCCCCCGGCGTCCGTGGACGCCGCTCCGTGTCCCCGCTGGGCACGGCAGCCCGGGCCCTCCACGACCACGGCCGCTAGCCTGAGGAGGCCGTCCTTCAGCTCCCGCTCTTCCTGCTCGCCGGACACGGACGACCAGGGCGCCCGCGAAGATGATGCCATCTGAGAGAGGTACCTGGGGGGGCGTGGGCGTGGGGGCTGGTGGGAGGCGAGCGTGTCCCTGAGGAATAGGCTTGTGCGCCCAGAGGTGCCCGTCAGGTCGCGGGACAGCTGTGCGGCGCGGGGAGCGAGGGGCTCTCTTCGTGCGCTTCAGGCGTTCGTGGAACGGGCGGTGTGTGCCGGGCACGGGGCCAGCCTGGGCGTGCGGTGCCCGGGAGTCGGGCGCTGAAGCGCCACCCGTGGGCTCGGCTTCTTGGAAGGACAGACGCGAAGTCGATAAGGACACTGGTCTCGAGGCGTTCTGAGGAGTGCAGGTCTCCCTCTTTTCGAGGCTACGTTCCGTTGGGGTTTTCACGAAGCCTGTTGTGGCCCTGAAGCTCAGGCCGGTTCGGGGGAAGTGGCCTGTCGAGGGCCACATAATAGTTGTGTGCAGAGCCAGTGCTTTCCAAAGCCCGTGACTGTGCAGAAGTCTACCTGTTAGGGGTGCAGTGGGGGCTGTCCGGGGAGCGTTGTGAGCACAGGTATGTGCCCCACACTTGAAAGTCTGGCAAAGAAAGCGTGAGGCTGGAGGGTGCTCCGTTCGTTCCCTCCTTCCACAGAAAGTCTGGAGAGTTGACGTTGGGACAAGTCCTTCCTTTCCTCTGGTCGGTGCGTGTTCAGTGGCCTGGACACTTGGTGAGCAAGACTGACAGGTTGTTTGACGTAGTGGCCCTCACAGCCTGGTTGGAAAGGACAGACAGGCAGCAACCAATTACCTAGGAGATACGTAAAAGCAATTTTGTGTTGAGTGTTGAGAAAGACGGCATTTCCTGTTAGACTTGGTGACTTAGGCAGTGATGTTGAAGCTGAGAGCAGATGCCTCAAAGAAAAGGAGGACTTGTGCGGGAGAGTGTTGGGACAGGGCAAGGGAGGAGTAGGGCCTGTCAGAGGAGCTGAAAGAATGCCCTGGAGACTGGGGCCGCGTAGGGACTGTAGGGTGGGGAAAACAAAACTTTTCGACTGAGGCTGGCGCTTTCTCTAGGTTTTTGGAGACTGAGCGTGGTGATTCAGAACGTGGCCTCCGGAGCCAGACTCTGTCAAATGGGGTCCTGGCTCTGCCACCTACGGACTGTGTGAACTTGGGCAAGTTACTGTACCATTCTGTGTGTCAGTTTCCTGATCTGTAAAACGGGGTTGATTATCATACACGCTCCGTAGGTGAGTGTAAAGGTTAGAGGATATTTCATATCCGTAAAGTACTTAGAGCAGTGTCTGGCCTTTAGTAGGCGTTAGTAGTGGTTGATTAAAGAAATGGATAAATGCATACCTAAGTATTCAAGGCTTGGAGGCTGTCCCTGGTGAAACGTGTGAACTTCAATGGATTACACCCAACTTTGCTTAGTTTCCTTTCCGGCTTGCAGTTGCTACTGACCGCATCTGCAGCACTGTGGAATTAGAAATAATCTCCCTGGACTTGGCTGCTCTTGGTAAAACAATCTAATGCTGTCCAAATTATCCCAGGGAAATAAAAGCCTTTTCAGTAGCATAGTAGGGTTAGGCTTATTTAATATGTATTGTTTATATTGGTTTGTTTAGTGTTTGTTGGTAACCTTTCTGTTTTTCCTTTTCTTTTTTTTTTTTTTTTGGCAAAGCTGCTCGGTTCGAAAAAGCAGATTAGCTATGAAATGGTTCAGACCCAGAGAAAAGTAGAGAGTCGTGTAAGCAGAGCACGCCTTTCCTTGACTCTCTGTCGAGAGCTTTTGTGATTCCAGCTGCTCTCTGCCTCAGACACGGTGCCCTCTGCGTGTGCAGTCATCTAAAGAGTGCAGGGTCTGGGACCGTGGAGAATCCAAGGCAGTATAGTCATGCTTTGCTTAACGGTGGGGATAAGTTCTGAGGAGCGTGTCATGGTCAGGCAATCTCGAGACTGTGCAAACACCACGGAGTTCCTAAACCTGGATGGCAGAGCCTCCTACACACCTAGGCCATATGGGACTAATCTGATGGGACCCCCGTTGTTGACTGAAACGTCCCGATGTAGGGCATGACTGTACTTCCCAACTCCAAGGGCGCGGAAGTGTAGCCTGTGGGGCTTTTGAAAAGAACAGAGACGCTCAAGGCCTACTCTGGACCCACTGACTCAGAATCTACTGGGATAGTTCCCGGCTTTAAAGACCAGATGTAGTCCTCCTCTGCAGACATCTCATCAACGGTTTTTCACGCTGGGTTTTCCCTCATCTGAGAAAACAGGCCAAGAGATTGTGAGGATCCATAATTAGTGTTTGAATACATTTGGCAGGACTCAGTGTTTTTCACGTTCTGTGATACTGGGATCTGCATCTCCACTGTAATGTGTTAAACCTTGAAATCTTGTCCAAAGGTCATGTCATTACCTAGAGAATCCTTCTGTGAATTCCTGGCAGACTGCCATCTTTCTGCTTCCGCCTCCTCACCTTTACAGTGGGGAGGATAACGGTAACCTACCTTTTGGATGTGAGGATTGAATGAGACAGTTGGTGCAAAGCAGTCGGCACAGGATCTGGCACAAAGTGAAGCCTTCAATAAATTATGATGACGGTAGTTTTGATTTCCCTCCAGTCGGAATATAGTTGAGTTGAAGTTAGTGGCTGTGTCACAGCTCTGTCTCAGGCTGGTGTCTGCCGCCCTGAGCTAAGCCATAAAAATCCCTAGAATAACTTTTCAAAAGCCTGTTAGCCTCTTGAGCCTCCTACACTTCTTTATTTTAATTTGTTTTATTTTATTTTATTTTATTTTATTGCAGTAACAGTGGATTCTAAGATGATATGGCTTTCAGATGTACGTTGTAATATATTTCGACTTCTGTGTAGATTACATCGTGTTCACCACCCGAAAACTAATTATAGTCCGTCACCTCCCATGTGAGCCTCATCACCCCTTTGGCTCTCTCCCCTCCCCCCTCCCCCTATGGTGACCACCAGTCCAATCTCCTTTGCTCTGTGTGTGTTTGTCGTTGTTTTTATCTTCTACATATGAGCGAGATCACACGGTGTTTGGTGTTTGACTTTCTCCCTCTGATTTATTTCACTTCACGTAATACCCTCAAGGTCCATCCACGTTGTCACAAATGGTCGGATCTCATCATTTCTTAGGGCCGAGTGGCGTTCCATTGTGTATACATCCCACATCTTCTTTATCCATTCTTCCCTTGATGGGCACCTCGGTTGCTTCCAAGTTCTGGCTGTTGTGAATAATGCTGCAGTGAACCTAGGGGTGCATGTGTCTTTCTGCATTGGTGTTTTCAAGTTCTTTGGATGAATAGCCAGCAGTGGGCTAGCTGGATCCTACGTATGGTAGGTAGATGTATTCTTAGTTTTCTGAGGATACTCCATCCTGCTTTCCATAGTGGCTGCACCAGTCTGCCCTCCCACCAGCAGTGCAGGAGAGTTCCCTTCTCTCCACATCCTCTCTGACACTTGTCTCTTGTCTTGTTAATTAGAGCCATTCTGACCAGAGTAAAGGTGACATCTCCTTGTAGTTGTGATTTGCATTTCTCTGATCGCTAATGATGTTGAGTCCCTTTCCATATGCCTGTTGGCCATCCCTATGCCTTCTTTGGAGAAATCACTGCTCAGATCTTTTGCCCGCCTTTTTCATTGGGTTGCTGATTTTTTTTGCTGTTGAGATGTATGAGTTCTTTCTGTGTTTTGGATATTAACCCCTTATCCGATACACGGTTTGCAAGAATCTTCTCCCAGTTGTTAGGTTGTGTTTTGGTTTTGTGGATGGTTTCCTTTGCGGTGCAGAGGATTTTTTTTTTGACTTTGAGGTAGGATCCCATTTGTTCCTTTTGTATTTTGTTTCCAGTGCCCAGTCAGACGTGGTACTTGAAAATAGGCTGCTAAGACTGATGTCAAAGAGCATACTGCCTATGTTTTCTTGTAGAGGTTGCATGGTTTCGGGTGTGACATTCAAGTGAAAGCCGAGGGAGGAGGCCGCAGTTCCCCGAGAGCGAGCGTAGCGGGGCCCCTGCGTCCCTGTCAGCGCACCTTCCCGCTCCGCGAAGGTCCGAAGCGTGTGGGCGGGGCCGCAGGAGTTGTGCCAGGAGGGTGTCCCTGTCGCTGTCCGCAGTCCACCGCCAGAGGGGGGGCGGGGCAAGGGCCGGGCAGCGTCTGGGCGGCGGCGCGGGCGCGCGCGCGCGCGAGGAGAGGAGCGCGCGGCTGCTGGGCCGCCGTCCTGGGAGGCGTGGGAGGCGTCGGCGAGCCGCGCCTGCCTGCCCAGAGCCGAGCCCGGCGGAGTCCGGCCGCGCTGTGCTGCTCTCTCCCGGGCCGGGCTCGTCCGTTCCCCCGGCGTCCGTGGACGCCGCTCCGTGTCCCCGCTGGGCACGGCAGCCCGGGCCCTCCACGGCCACGGCCGCTAGCCTGAGGAGGCCGTCCTTCAGCTCCCGCTCTTCCTGCTCGCCGGACACGGACGACCAGGGCGCCCGCGAAGATGATGCCATCTGAGAGAGGTACCTGGGGGGGCGTGGGCGTGGGGGCTGGTGGGAGGCGAGCGTGTCCCTGAGGAATAGGCTTGTGCGCCCAGAGGTGCCCGTCAGGTCGCGGGACAGCTGTGCGGCGCGGGGAGCGAGGGGCTCTCTTCGTGCGCTTCAGGCGTTCGTGGAACGGGCGGTGTGTGCCGGGCACGGGGCCAGCCTGGGCGTGCGGTGCCCGGGAGTCGGGCGCTGAAGCGCCACCCGTGGGCTCGGCTTCTTGGAAGGACAGACGCGAAGTCGATAAGGACACTGGTCTCGAGGCGTTCTGAGGAGTGCAGGTCTCCCTCTTTTCGAGGCTACGTTCCGTTGGGGTTTTCACGAAGCCTGTTGTGGCCCTGAAGCTCAGGCCGGTTCGGGGGAAGTGGCCTGTCGAGGGCCACATAATAGTTGTGTGCAGAGCCAGTGCTTTCCAAAGCCCGTGACTGTGCAGAAGTCTACCTGTTAGGGGTGCAGTGGGGGCTGTCCGGGGAGCGTTGTGAGCACAGGTATGTGCCCCACACTTGAAAGTCTGGCAAAGAAAGCGTGAGGCTGGAGGGTGCTCCGTTCGTTCCCTCCTTCCACAGAAAGTCTGGAGAGTTGACGTTGGGACAAGTCCTTCCTTTCCTCTGGTCGGTGCGTGTTCAGTGGCCTGGACACTTGGTGAGCAAGACTGACAGGTTGTTTGACGTAGTGGCCCTCACAGCCTGGTTGGAAAGGACAGACAGGCAGCAACCAATTACCTAGGAGATACGTAAAAGCAATTTTGTGTTGAGTGTTGAGAAAGACGGCATTTCCTGTTAGACTTGGTGACTTAGGCAGTGATGTTGAAGCTGAGAGCAGATGCCTCAAAGAAAAGGAGGACTTGTGCGGGAGAGTGTTGGGACAGGGCAAGGGAGGAGTAGGGCCTGTCAGAGGAGCTGAAAGAATGCCCTGGAGACTGGGGCCGCGTAGGGACTGTAGGGTGGGGAAAACAAAACTTTTCGACTGAGGCTGGCGCTTTCTCTAGGTTTTTGGAGACTGAGCGTGGTGATTCAGAACGTGGCCTCCGGAGCCAGACTCTGTCAAATGGGGTCCTGGCTCTGCCCCCTACGGACTGTGTGAACTTGGGCAAGTTACTGTACCATTCTGTGTGTCAGTTTCCTGATCTGTAAAACGGGGTTGATTATCATACACGCTCCGTAGGTGAGTGTAAAGGTTAGAGGATATTTCATATCCGTAAAGTACTTAGAGCAGTGTCTGGCCTTTAGTAGGCGTTAGTAGTGGTTGATTAAAGAAATGGATAAATGCATACCTAAGTATTCAAGGCTTGGAGGCTGTCCCTGGTGAAACGTGTGAACTTCAATGGATTACACCCAACTTTGCTTAGTTTCCTTTCCGGCTTGCAGTTGCTACTGACCGCATCTGCAGCACTGTGGAATTAGAAATAATCTCCCTGGACTTGGCTGCTCTTGGTAAAACAATCTAATGCTGTCCAAATTATCCCAGGGAAATAAAAGCCTTTTCAGTAGCATAGTAGGGTTAGGCTTATTTAATATGTATTGTTTATATTGGTTTGTTTAGTGTTTGTTGGTAACCTTTCTGTTTTTCCTTTTCTTTTTTTTTTTTTTTTGGCAAAGCTGCTCGGTTCGAAAAAGCAGATTAGCTATGAAATGGTTCAGACCCAGAGAAAAGTAGAGAGTCGTGTAAGCAGAGCACGCCTTTCCTTGACTCTCTGTCGAGAGCTTTTGTGATTCCAGCTGCTCTCTGCCTCAGACACGGTGCCCTCTGCGTGTGCAGTCATCTAAAGAGTGCAGGGTCTGGGACCGTGGAGAATCCAAGGCAGTATAGTCATGCTTTGCTTAACGGTGGGGATAAGTTCTGAGGAGCGTGTCATGGTCAGGCAATCTCGAGACTGTGCAAACACCACGGAGTTCCTAAACCTGGATGGCAGAGCCTCCTACACACCTAGGCCATATGGGACTAATCTGATGGGACCCCCGTTGTTGACTGAAACGTCCCGATGTAGGGCATGACTGTACTTCCCAACTCCAAGGGCGCGGAAGTGTAGCCTGTGGGGCTTTTGAAAAGAACAGAGACGCTCAAGGCCTACTCTGGACCCACTGACTCAGAATCTACTGGGATAGTTCCCGGCTTTAAAGACCAGACGTAGTCCTCCTCTGCAGACATCTCATCAACGGTTTTTCACGCTGGGTTTTCCCTCATCTGAGAAAACAGGCCAAGAGATTGTGAGGATCCATAATTAGTGTTTGAATACATTTGGCAGGACTCAGTGTTTTTCACGTTCTGTGATACTGGGATCTGCATCTCCACTGTAATGTGTTAAACCTTGAAATCTTGTCCAAAGGTCATGTCATTACCTAGAGAATCCTTCTGTGAATTCCTGGCAGACTGCCATCTTTCTGCTTCCGCCTCCTCACCTTTACAGTGGGGAGGATAACGGTAACCTACCTTTTGGATGTGAGGATTGAATGAGACAGTTGGTGCAAAGCAGTCGGCACAGGATCTGGCACAAAGTGAAGCCTTCAATAAATTATGATGACGGTAGTTTTGATTTCCCTCCAGTCGGAATATAGTTGAGTTGAAGTTAGTGGCTGTGTCACAGCTCTGTCTCAGGCTGGTGTCTGCCGCCCTGAGCTAAGCCATAAAAATCCCTAGAATAACTTTTCAAAAGCCTGTTAGCCTCTTGAGCCTCCTACACTTCTTTATTTTAATTTGTTTTATTTTATTTTATTTTATTTTATTGCAGTAACAGTGGATTCTAAGATGATATGGCTTTCAGATGTACGTTGTAATATATTTCGACTTCTGTGTAGATTACATCGTGTTCACCACCCGAAAACTAATTATAGTCCGTCACCTCCCATGTGAGCCTCATCACCCCTTTGGCTCTCTCCCCTCCCCCCTCCCCCTATGGTGACCACCAGTCCAATCTCCTTTGCTCTGTGTGTGTTTGTCGTTGTTTTTATCTTCTACATATGAGCGAGATCACACGGTGTTTGGTGTTTGACTTTCTCCCTCTGATTTATTTCACTTCACGTAATACCCTCAAGGTCCATCCACGTTGTCACAAATGGTCGGATCTCATCATTTCTTAGGGCCGAGTGGCATTCCATTGTGTATACATCCCACATCTTCTTTATCCATTCTTCCCTTGATGGGCACCTCGGTTGCTTCCAAGTTCTGGCTGTTGTGAATAATGCTGCAGTGAACCTAGGGGTGCATGTGTCTTTCTGCATTGGTGTTTTCAAGTTCTTTGGATGAATAGCCAGCAGTGGGCTAGCTGGATCCTACGTATGGTAGGTAGATGTATTCTTAGTTTTCTGAGGATACTCCATCCTGCTTTCCATAGTGGCTGCACCAGTCTGCCCTCCCACCAGCAGTGCAGGAGAGTTCCCTTCTCTCCACATCCTCTCTGACACTTGTCTCTTGTCTTGTTAATTAGAGCCATTCTGACCAGAGTAAAGGTGACATCTCCTTGTAGTTGTGATTTGCATTTCTCTGATCGCTAATGATGTTGAGTCCCTTTCCATATGCCTGTTGGCCATCCCTATGCCTTCTTTGGAGAAATCACTGCTCAGATCTTTTGCCCGCCTTTTTCATTGGGTTGCTGATTTTTTTTGCTGTTGAGATGTATGAGTTCTTTCTGTGTTTTGGATATTAACCCCTTATCCGATACACGGTTTGCAAGAATCTTCTCCCAGTTGTTAGGTTGTGTTTTGGTTTTGTGGATGGTTTCCTTTGCGGTGCAGAGGATTTTTTTTTTTGACTTTGAGGTAGGATCCCATTTGTTCCTTTTGTATTTTGTTTCCAGTGCCCAGTCAGACGTGGTACTTGAAAATAGGCTGCTAAGACTGATGTCAAAGAGCATACTGCCTATGTTTTCTTGTAGAGGTTGCATGGTTTCGGGTGTGACATTCAAGTGAAAGCCGAGGGAGGAGGCCGCAGTTCCCCGAGAGCGAGCGTAGCGGGGCCCCTGCGTCCCTGTCAGCGCACCTTCCCGCTCCGCGAAGGTCCGAAGCGTGTGGGCGGGGCCGCAGGAGTTGTGCCAGGAGGGTGTCCCTGTCGCTGTCCGCAGTCCACCGCCAGAGGGGGGGCGGGGCAAGGGCCGGGCAGCGTCTGGGCGGCGGCGCGGGCGCGCGCGCGCGCGAGGAGAGGAGCGCGCGGCTGCTGGGCCGCCGTCCTGGGAGGCGTGGGAGGCGTCGGCGAGCCGCGCCTGCCTGCCCAGAGCCGAGCCCGGCGGAGTCCGGCCGCGCTGTGCTGCTCTCTCCCGGGCCGGGCTCGTCCGTTCCCCCGGCGTCCGTGGACGCCGCTCCGTGTCCCCGCTGGGCACGGCAGCCCGGGCCCTCCACGGCCACGGCCGCTAGCCTGAGGAGGCCGTCCTTCAGCTCCCGCTCTTCCTGCTCGCCGGACACGGACGACCAGGGCGCCCGCGAAGATGATGCCATCTGAGAGAGGTACCTGGGGGGGCGTGGGCGTGGGGGCTGGTGGGAGGCGAGCGTGTCCCTGAGGAATAGGCTTGTGCGCCCAGAGGTGCCCGTCAGGTCGCGGGACAGCTGTGCGGCGCGGGGAGCGAGGGGCTCTCTTCGTGCGCTTCAGGCGTTCGTGGAACGGGCGGTGTGTGCCGGGCACGGGGCCAGCCTGGGCGTGCGGTGCCCAGGAGTCGGGCGCTGAAGCGCCACCCGTGGGCTCGGCTTCTTGGAAGGACAGACGCGAAGTCGATAAGGACACTGGTCTCGAGGCGTTCTGAGGAGTGCAGGTCTCCCTCTTTTCGAGGCTACGTTCCGTTGGGGTTTTCACGAAGCCTGTTGTGGCCCTGAAGCTCAGGCCGGTTCGGGGGAAGTGGCCTGTCGAGGGCCACATAATAGTTGTGTGCAGAGCCAGTGCTTTCCAAAGCCCGTGACTGTGCAGAAGTCTACCTGTTAGGGGTGCAGTGGGGGCTGTCCGGGGAGCGTTGTGAGCACAGGTATGTGCCCCACACTTGAAAGTCTGGCAAAGAAAGCGTGAGGCTGGAGGGTGCTCCGTTCGTTCCCTCCTTCCACAGAAAGTCTGGAGAGTTGACGTTGGGACAAGTCCTTCCTTTCCTCTGGTCGGTGCGTGTTCAGTGGCCTGGACACTTGGTGAGCAAGACTGACAGGTTGTTTGACGTAGTGGCCCTCACAGCCTGGTTGGAAAGGACAGACAGGCAGCAACCAATTACCTAGGAGATACGTAAAAGCAATTTTGTGTTGAGTGTTGAGAAAGACGGCATTTCCTGTTAGACTTGGTGACTTAGGCAGTGATGTTGAAGCTGAGAGCAGATGCCTCAAAGAAAAGGAGGACTTGTGCGGGAGAGTGTTGGGACAGGGCAAGGGAGGAGTAGGGCCTGTCAGAGGAGCTGAAAGAATGCCCTGGAGACTGGGGCCGCGTAGGGACTGTAGGGTGGGGAAAACAAAACTTTTCGACTGAGGCTGGCGCTTTCTCTAGGTTTTTGGAGACTGAGCGTGGTGATTCAGAACGTGGCCTCCGGAGCCAGACTCTGTCAAATGGGGTCCTGGCTCTGCCACCTACGGACTGTGTGAACTTGGGCAAGTTACTGTACCATTCTGTGTGTCAGTTTCCTGATCTGTAAAACGGGGTTGATTATCATACACGCTCCGTAGGTGAGTGTAAAGGTTAGAGGATATTTCATATCCGTAAAGTACTTAGAGCAGTGTCTGGCCTTTAGTAGGCGTTAGTAGTGGTTGATTAAAGAAATGGATAAATGCATACCTAAGTATTCAAGGCTTGGAGGCTGTCCCTGGTGAAACGTGTGAACTTCAATGGATTACACCCAACTTTGCTTAGTTTCCTTTCCGGCTTGCAGTTGCTACTGACCGCATCTGCAGCACTGTGGAATTAGAAATAATCTCCCTGGACTTGGCTGCTCTTGGTAAAACAATCTAATGCTGTCCAAATTATCCCAGGGAAATAAAAGCCTTTTCAGTAGCATAGTAGGGTTAGGCTTATTTAATGTGTATTGTTTATATTGGTTTGTTTAGTGTTTGTTGGTAACCTTTCTGTTTTTCCTTTTCTTTTTTTTTTTTTTTTGGCAAAGCTGCTCGGTTCGAAAAAGCAGATTAGCTATGAAATGGTTCAGACCCAGAGAAAAGTAGAGAGTCGTGTAAGCAGAGCACGCCTTTCCTTGACTCTCTGTCGAGAGCTTTTGTGATTCCAGCTGCTCTCTGCCTCAGACACGGTGCCCTCTGCGTGTGCAGTCATCTAAAGAGTGCAGGGTCTGGGACCGTGGAGAATCCAAGGCAGTATAGTCATGCTTTGCTTAACGGTGGGGATAAGTTCTGAGGAGCGTGTCATGGTCAGGCAATCTCGAGACTGTGCAAACACCACGGAGTTCCTAAACCTGGATGGCAGAGCCTCCTACACACCTAGGCCATATGGGACTAATCTGATGGGACCCCCGTTGTTGACTGAAACGTCCCGATGTAGGGCATGACTGTACTTCCCAACTCCAAGGGCGCGGAAGTGTAGCCTGTGGGGCTTTTGAAAAGAACAGAGACGCTCAAGGCCTACTCTGGACCCACTGACTCAGAATCTACTGGGATAGTTCCCGGCTTTAAAGACCAGACGTAGTCCTCCTCTGCAGACATCTCATCAACGGTTTTCACGCTGGGTTTTCCCTCATCTGAGAAAACAGGCCAAGAGATTGTGAGGATCCATAATTAGTGTTTGAATACATTTGGCAGGACTCAGTGTTTTTCACGTTCTGTGATACTGGGATCTGCATCTCCACTGTAATGTGTTAAACCTTGAAATCTTGTCCAAAGGTCATGTCATTACCTAGAGAATCCTTCTGTGAATTCCTGGCAGACTGCCATCTTTCTGCTTCCGCCTCCTCACCTTTACAGTGGGAGGATAACGGTAACCTACCTTTTGGATGTGAGGATTGAATGAGACAGTTGGTGCAAAGCAGTCGGCACAGGATCTGGCACAAAGTGAAGCCTTCAATAAATTATGATGACGGTAGTTTTGATTTCCCTCCAGTCGGAATATAGTTGAGTTGAAGTTAGTGGCTGTGTCACAGGCTCTGTCTCAGGCTGGTGTCTGCCGCCTGAGCTAAGCCATAAAAATCCCTAGAATAACTTTTCAAAAGCCTGTTAGCCTCTTGAGCCTCCTACACTTCTTTATTTTAATTTGTTTTATTTTATTTTATTTTATTTTATTGCAGTAACAGTGGATTCTAAGATGATATGGCTTTCAGATGTACGTTGTAATATATTTCGACTTCTGTGTAGATTACATCGTGTTCACCACCCGAAAACTTAATTATAGTCCGTCACCTCCCATGTGAGCCTCATCACCCCTTTGGCTCTCTCCCCTCCCCCCTCCCCCTATGGTGACCACCAGTCCAATCTCCTTTGCTCTGTGTGTGTTTGTCGTTGTTTTTATCTTCTACATATGAGCGAGATCACACGGTGTTTGGTGTTTGACTTTCTCCCTCTGATTTATTTCACTTCACGTAATACCCTCAAGGTCCATCCCACGTTGTCACAAATGGTCGGATCTCATCATTTCTTAGGGCCGAGTGGCATTCATTGTGTATACATCCCACATCTTCTTTATCCATTCTTCCCTTGATGGGCACCTCGGTTGCTTCCAAGTTCTGGCTGTTGTGAATAAATGCTGCAGTGAACCTAGGGGTGCATGTGTCTTTCTGCATTGGTGTTTTCAAGTTCTTTGGATGAATAGCCAGCAGTGGGCTAGCTGGATCCTACGTATGGTAGGTAGATGTATTCTTAGTTTTCTTGAGGATACTCCATCCTGCT
>NW_027221990.1:0-15104 GCF_041296265.1 Equus caballus
CGGCCTCAGCCACCCTTCGGCCTCCCGCGGGCCCGGCCCCAACCGCCGGGGCCTACGTGAGGCGCCCCCGCCGCCGGGGGCCGCCCCGTCCACCCAGCCACCCGTCTGCCTGTCTGGTCTGCTCCGGGACCACGTCCCGAGGGAACGCGCCCGAGAGCGGCGGCGGCCCCCACCCATGCCCGCACGCCACCACCGGCTGCGGCTCGGGACGGGAGCGAGCGGAGAGCCAGCCGCTCGCGGCGGGGCGGAGCCCGGACAGGGCCGGGCCCTCTCCCCACCCCAGCACGCGACGGGAGAACCACGCGCACGCTCGCGCACACGCGCGGCCCCGCGCCCAACGACGGCCCGGCCGGGCGTGACCCTCCCCCGACTCGGAGGGGGGAGGCGCCGGCCGCGGTAGGCAAAGAGCGGCTCTGCCCACGCGCCACGGTGGTGGCGTCCGTGGCTACTACGCGCAGAGGAGGGGCGGCGGCTGGGGGGTCCGGTACCCCAAGGCACCCTCTCGGATCGCTAGAGAAGGCTTTCTCACCAGGGCGTGTCGCCCCCGCCCATCGTCCGCCATCGGGCCCACCAAGGCGCTTACAGACACCATGGCCACACACGCAGGAGGGATCTGCGGTAGAGGTAAGGCCTAGAGCAAGTCGGAGCGTCCGTGGTCAGGGCCGCGAGCCCGCGCTGCCCCGGGCTCGCCATCTCCGGCCACACTGGGCTTAGCTAGGGATCTAAAAGGCCCCTGTGCGGCTCCCAAGTCAGTGCCTCCCCTCAGGCCGAGACCAAGGGAGGCAGAGACTGGGACGGAGGTGCCGATCAAACAGCACCTCCCAACCAAAGAGCCAGCATCACGCCGCTGGCTCGGCCCGCCACAATCACTCCCACACCCGCGTGGAAACCCCAGCAAGGGGAACACGCGGGCACGCGCCCGAGCCTGCCCGCCCCCACACGGCACGCCGTGGGGTGGGGGCGACGAGGCACCCGTCCCCCGCGAGGGGGACGGGCACGCCTCCCTTACCGACTCGACCCCCGCTTCTCAGACACACCAGCGCAGCGGTCACCTGAGGAGGGCGACGGGAACAGGGAACGACACCGCCACTCGGCCTCGGGCGCCTGAGGGACGACCTGGAACACTCCAGGGGCACCGCCAACGGCCGGGGGAGCGCGCTCACGCGTCCAAGAAGGCGCGCGGCGCGGCGGCAACACGGCCCGCCCCACCGTGGGGAGGGCCGCCCGCGAGACACAGCCAAGAGGCACAGGCGGAGCATCCGCCGCGTCACGGAGACCCCGACACCGCCCACGCCACAAGGCACGGGGCGGGGGAGCGAGGTCGGGCCGGATTCCGCACCCCTGCCACCTCCCACACGCCACTCGCAGCGGGGGAGAACGGGCGAGGGGGCCCGCGGGCAGAGCGAGAAGAGCGGTCCCGTTCGCCATGAACGTCCGTCCCTCGTCTGGCACGGCTTAGGCCCGGCCCGGGAGAGCACAGCATCACCACATCGATCAGCAGCATAACGCGAGGGATCCCCGAGCAAGGGAAGGCCGGCGAGGACAGCCAGCGGAGGAGCCTGCTTCAGCCTCACCGGCCCCCCTCCTCCTCTAGCAAGCGCGGGCGACGACCCCAGGACGAGAACGCCTGACACGCACTGGCACGGAGCCGGCGGGACGGGGTAAGTCGCGACCGCACCCGGGTGCCGGCGGCAGGGAGTGCACGTGGTAGAGGACCCCGCGCCCCTAACCCCGCCGCCCTCGGGTACCAGAGACCGGAGGTGGCACCACGGTCGCGGGGACGCCTGGAACGCACAAGAGCCGGCGCGCAGGCCCCAGCGGGCGGCTCAAGCGGCGGGGGTGGAAACGGGCGTCCGATTCTCGGCCAGAGCCCGGAGACCTCCCCGCACACGCATCCAGGCACCCGGAAGCTCTCGGGCGACTGTCACCCGAGCAGAGCGTGTCAGCACTTATCTGGCGGCACAAAACCACCCATTCAGGGGCAAGAATCGCCGCGCCCGGAGACGGGGCCCACCCACGGATCACGAGGGGAACCCCTGGATCACGGCCACGGCCACCAGACCCCAAGCACGACCCCATCGCCACCAGGCCCGGAGCTCCCGGGGCCATCTGGTCGACCCCAGAAGCGTGGCGGCAGGGGGAGCCGGGGACAGCCTCCCCGGGCCGCCCGCGCGGGCCGGGACCGGTCGGTCCCTCCCTCTGAGTCGCCGGGTCAGGACTTAGAAAAGAATTCCACGGAGGAGCCTCCGGCGACCGGGCCCGGGGCGGGACCGTGGCTCCCGTCCCTCAGCCGGGGCTCCACCTACGCCTCGAGCCGGCCCCCTCCCACCTCCGGACAAAGACGCGACCCGCGAAACTCGGAGAGAGAAGTCCGGTCCGACGGCCCGGACCCACCCCGGGCACGCGTCCCGGCCGGGGACGCCCTCCCCGGCCCGCCCTCGAGGGCTCCCGGGGCCGGTCCACGCTCTTCTCCAGGGCGGGACTTGGACAAAAAACTGCCACGGAGGAGGAGGCATCCGAGGACCGGGCCCGGTCCCCACCGCCAGAGCCGGTCGACTCGGAAGACCAGTGGGGAAAAGGCCAGCCCGGCGGCCGAGCCCGTCGCGCCCTCCACGGGCCTCCCCCGCAAGGCCCCGGCCGGTCCCCCACCTCCGGAGCGGGGCGCGGAAAGGGGATCGGCGACGCGGAAGGCCCGACCACCGGGCCGCCCTCAGGACGACGGCCGGGCACGGGACGAGTTCCCTCGCCCGTTCCCCCGCGGCGGCCCCCCACCCCCTCCCGGGGACGGAGGGGCACCGGCGGCTGCTGGTCGACCCGTCCGGGAGGCCCCACACCCCGGCCGGCACCGGGCGGCGCGGCGACAGCCACCTCCCTCAGTAGCCTGCACCTCCAATCTCCGGCGAGCGGGCGTCGCGCTCACGCCCCGGCGCCACCGGGCCAGATCCCGCCAGCGACGCCGGCCTCCCGGGACTCTGCCTCGGTCACCGCGGCCGAGTCCCGTCCCTTGGCCCGCGTCGCCGGAGCTCCGGAGGAAAGAGACGATATAAAAGCGGCCGCCAGGTGGCACCCGGCGACCGGCGACCGCCTCAGCGGGACGGAGCCGGAGCGCGGGCCCGCCGGGGAGCACAGCCGGGCCGCCGGGCCGCCAGATCCCGTCCCGGCGCCCCCTCGGACCCAGCCTCCCGGCCCAGCTCGGCCCCGGGGCGTCCGCCCGCGGGCTCGCGGCCGCCAAGGCGCAGCCCCAGCCGCAGGAGGGGGACCCGGAAAAGGTTTCTCGGGCGCTCACCGGGAAGGGGACGGGGAGAGTTCCCCCAGAGAGGCCAGGGGTCGGCCCGGGCCGGGCTGAGCCGGTGCGGCCGGGAGGCCGCCGCTTCCCGGAGCGGCCGGAGCGCCCCCGGGGCTCCCGGGAGGACTTAGAAAATCAGGGCGGGCGGGGACGGTCAAACCGAAACCAGGCACGTCATCCGAGAAGGACCGTGATGACGGGAGGAGGAAAGCTTTCAAGCGCAGAGGGTCTGTCGAAGGCAGGCGGAGAGTCTACCCGCTGAAACGGACGAAGATGGGAAAAAGAGGCTAGCTGAGGTGCCGACATTTAAGGAAATTAAAAAAAAAAAAAAAAGCACGAGGGCGTGGAGAACTGGGGGAAAATCAACACTGAGAAATCTACCCTCTGAAACTGACGAAGATGGGCAACAGGGGCTAGCTCGGGTGGCAATCTTTAAGCAGAACACACACACACACACACACACACACACAAGCGCGTAGAGACCTGGGGAAAAAGCAACGCTGAGAAATCTACCCTCTGAAACTGACGAACATGGGCAACACAGGCTAGCTCAGGTGGCAATCGTTAAGCAAAAAAATAAATAAATAAAATAAAAAACTACAATGGCGAGGAGACCCGGTGAAAAAGCAACCCTGAAAAAAGGTACCCTCTGAAACGGAGGAAGCAGGGCAACAGAGCCTAGCTCAGGTGACAATATTTAAGCCAAAAAGAAAGAAAGAAAGAAACAAAGAAACAAAGAAAAGAGCAAGGGAGTGGAGACCTTGGGAAAGAGCGATACTGAAAAATCTAGCCTCTGAAACTGACAAAGATGGGCAACACACGTTAGCTCAAGTGCCAATCTTGCAAAGAAAACACACACACTCACACACACACACACACACTGAGGGACGTGGAGACCTGGGGAAAAAGCAACACTGAGAAATCCACCCTCTGAAGCTGACGAAAATGGGCCACAGAGGCTAGCTCAGGCGGCAATCGTTAAGCAAAAGAAACACACAAGGGCGTGGAGACCTGGGGAAAAAGCAACACTGAGAAATCCACCCTCAGAAACTGAGAAAGAAGCGCAACAGAGGCTAGCTCAGGTGGCAATCGTTAAGCAAAAGAAACACACAAGGGCGTGGAGACCCGGGTAAAAAGCAGCACGGAGAAATCCACCCTCTGAAACTGAGGAACATGGGCAACAGACGCTAGCTCAGGTTGGAACCTTTAAGCAGAAAAGAAAGACACCAGGGCGTGGAGAGCTGGCGAAAAAGCAACACTGAGAAATCTACCCTCTGAAACTGAGAAAGAAGCGCAACAGAGGCTAGCTCAGGTGGCAATCTTTAAGCAAAAGAAACACACAAGGGCGTGGAGACCTGGGGAAAAAGCAACACTGAGAAATCCACCCTCTGAAGCTGACGAAAATGGGCAACAGAGGCTACCTCAGGTGGCAATCATTAAGCAAAATAATAAAATAAAATAAAAAACTACAATGGCGAGGAGACCCGGTGAAAAAGCAACCCTGAAAAAAGGTACCCGCTGAAACGGAGGAAGCAGGGCAACAGAGCCTAGCTCAGGTGACAATATTTAAGCCAAAAAGAAAGAAAGAAAGAAAGAAAGGAAGAAAGAAAGAAAAGAGCAAGGGAGTGGAGACCTTGGGAAAGAGCGATACTGAAAAATCTAGCCTCTGACTGACAAAGACTGGCAACACACGTTAGCTCAAGTGCCAATCTTGCAAAGAAAACACACACACTCACACACACACACACTGAGGGACTTGGAGACCTGGGGAAAAAGCAACACTGAGAAATCCACCCTCTGAAGCTGACGAAAATGGGCCACAGAGGCTAGCTCAGGTGGCAATCGTTAAGCAAAAGAAACACACAAGGGCGTGGAGACCTGGGGAAAAAGCAACACGGAGAAATCCACCCTCTGAAACTGACGAAGAAGGGCAACAGATGCTAGCTTAGGTTCAATATTTGAGCAAAAAAAAAAAAAAAAAAAAAACCCACACACAAGGGCGTGCAGAACTTGGGAAAGAGCAAGACTGAGAAATCTACCCTCTGAAACTGACAAAGATGGGCCACAGAGGCTAGCTCAGGTGGCAATCGTTAAGCAAAAGAAACACACAAGGGCGTGGAGACCTGGGGAAAAAGCAACACTGAGAAATCTACCATCTGAAACTGAAGAAGATGGGCAACAGAGGCTAGCTCAGGTGGCAATCATTAAGCAAAAAAAATAAAAAATATAAAAATACAATGGCGAGGAGACCCGGTGAAAAAGCAACCCTGAAAAAAGGTACCCGCTGAAACGGAGGAAGCAGGGCAACAGAGCCTAGCTCAGGTGACAATCTTTAAGCCAAAAAAAAAAAAAAAAAAGAAAAGAAAAGAGCAAGGGAGTGGAGACCTTGGGAAAGAGCGATACTGAAAAATCTAGCCTCTGAAACTGACAAAGATTGGCAACACACGTTAGCTCAAGTGCCAATCTTGCAAAGAAAACACACACACTCACACACACACACACTGAGGGACTTGGAGACCTGGGGAAAAAGCAACACTGAGAAACCTACCCTCTCAAACTGACGAAGATGGGCAACAGATGCTAGCTTAGGTTCAATATTTGAGCAAAAAAAAAAAAAAAAAAACACACACACACACAAGGGCGTGCAGAACTTGGGAAAGAGCAAGACTGAGAAATCTACCCTCTGAAACTGACAAAGATGGGAAACAGAGGCTTAGCTCAGGTGGCAATCTTTAAGCAGAAAAAAAAAAACAAACAACAACAAAAAACCCCCACAATGGAGTGGAGACCCGGGGGAAATCAACACTGAAAAATACAAATACAATGGAAGGCCAATAGACAGAGCAGGCACTTTCACCTGGGGAGGAGGAGGTACGCATGGATGACCAATAAGCGCATGCAAAGATGTGAGCTGTTCCCTGGAAAAGCAAGTGAGAAAATTAGAGGGAGACATTGTGGGGACACACGGGTGAGACTGGCTTCTTCCAAATACAGGAACAGGATCAAACTGCTAGTGAGGTCGCGGAGAAGCCAAGTCAGTCACTCACGCCTCACTGGTGGTGAAGGGAAACGGTATGGCCTCTGTGAAAAATGGCGTGGCGGGTTCCAAAACTCACACGCCGCGGAAACAACCACCGAAAGTGGCAACCTACATAAGCCCTTGGTGTATCTTGCCTCCTAAGAGCGTCTGTATGTAGCTGGAGCCTTGGGTCGTTAAGGCTTCCACAGTGATCTGTGGTGGTGGTGGGGGGGGGCCTTGGGCCTTGGGGGTCTCCGCTGGACCTCCAGGAAGTCAGCTTTTGTGGAGTCCCGTGAGTCCTTCCAGGGAGGGAGGCATCCAACCCGAGGGTGGTCTGGAGGGCACCACTCCCGCCACTCCCGGGGGCTGGGGCGGGGGGCGGGGTGGGGGCTGCGGCCACGTTCCTGTTCATTCACACAGAATCCGGGGCATGAATGTTCTTAGCAGCTCTGTTCCACACAGACCCACACTGGAAACCACACAGATGTCCTGCAAGTCCCATCCCTTGCTCATGTCGCCGGGGCTCCGGAGGAGGGCCACTCTGTAAAAGCGGCCGCCAGATGGCGCCCAACAACCGGCGCGGAGGGGTCAGCGGGAGGGAACCGGGTCACCGGCCAGCGAGAGTGCACAGCCTGAGCCCACCGCCGGGTCAGGTCTCTCTCTGTCTACCTCTGTCTCTGTCTCTCTGTCTCTCTGTCTCTGACTCTGTCTCTCTCTCTCTTTCTCTCTGGGCCCGCTTGGGGCGGCCGGGAGGTCACCACGCGAGGCCCCAGGATGTCCACCTCGGAGCTCCCAGGCAGCACAGGGCAACCCTGGGCGCAGAAGGAGGTCTTGGAAAATCGGCGGGGAGGGGGGTGGGGTGGGTGGGCTTGCCAGGAAGGGGACAGACTCCCCACGTGACTCCTGGGCCGGGCCGGGGCTGCCGGCTGGCTGACGCGGACAGAGGGTGGAAAAGTCCCCGGAGATGCCACGGGGCAGGCCGGGGCTGCCGGCCCCCGATTCCCTGAGCGGCCCGAGCACTTCCCGGGTCCCGGGAGGACTTAGAAAATCAGGGCGGGGTGGGGGGTGGGGGTCGCTGTCAAACCGAAACCATGCACGTCATCAGAGAAGGACCGTGACGACGGAGGAATTGTCCGCAGTCTGTCAGGAATTGTGTGCAGCCTGTCACTTCCGGCCCAGAGGGTCTTTCTAAGGCAGACGGACAGACAGAGCCCACAAGTCGTAGAGGAAAGGACCGAGCCGCTTGGCCGCTGAAAAGTTTACAAGACAAAACGGGTCTCCCTCCGCACGGGGCCACAGCAAAGCCCAAAGATGACACACGGGGGGAGCATGGGTGCAGATTCACGTGTGGTGATAAGAATATGGATTTCAGCAGGGCTTCCCGTCCTCATCAACAAGCAGAAGCACCCAAATGGTGCGGGTTGGGGGCAGAGACCTCACAGCCATTCCCTCCACAAATCGAGTTCCCCGGGACATCCTCACAGCGCCGTGCTGTGAGTGTGTGTGGGTGTTTAAAATGGGGTAAATGTGGACGTGGAACTGCTCCGTGAAACCAAAATAACAACAGTCGTAGATCTTCTTTGGTCATTTAGAAAATTCTTCCCCCCCCCCCCCCCCCAGCGGTGCACGTATTTCCCTTCCAAAAAAGAAGAACGGGAAAGGAGATGTTAAAGGCAAGCAGAGAGAGGAAAACTGTTGCAAAACAAAAGCTGAGCTCCCGTCCGAGGGAGGCCTCCTCCGTTAGAGGCCTAGGAAATCATTCTGACAAAATGGAGGATCTCTGTCTTTGGTGTCGATTCCCTCAGAGGTCAAGAGAAACCTTTTCCAATGTCTTTATCAGGAGGAGACTAGAAGTTAGAGAAAAGTATCCTTTCGAGAGCGAGAAAAACCAATTCTGATTTTGCATCAGCTTCCCTCCGATCTTGAAACTCATTGACTTGATTCCATTCTGTCGATGGAAATAATCCGGAACCAATCTATCCGTGAAAATCGGGGTGAGTTTATTCTGACCTAAGATGTAAGGACTGTGGCCCGGGGCCTTTCTTCCTGAAGGAAGAAAGGGCGCCCGGGAAGTGGGGTGTACAGAGTGCTTCTAGACCCCCAGAGAGGACGTTTCACATAGGATCGAAAGGTCCCTTGGACGATAGTCGCGACACTGCTCTGTCAGCACAGCGATCGACAGACACCGCTGGGTGGCAGGTCTGTTGTCTGGGCCTGGGTGGTCACAGGTGAGCCGGATGGTCAAAGGTGAGCGCAACCATCCGTTCCTAGCCTAAGGAAAGATGCCTCTCCTTAAGGAAAGGCCCGAGCACGGGGAAGCTGCTCCTTTCCCTTAAGGGCATTGGTTCTTGCCGTAGGAAATGTTTAAAGCAGATCTACGATGCAATGCGTGCTCGACGGCCACGTCAGGCCCTTTTGGAAAAACACTGTCAGGCCGAATTAGGCCGACACCCAATGGCTTCCTCATAGACTCCAATAGATCCTATCGCTCGCCATTTCTATCTGTCCACTCGTTCCAATTTTAGGCCACTTGACCACGAACAGACCTTTTTCTCAGATTTTTTTCCCCGTGATCACCTTTTCACAGACAAAACGATCTTTACTTTTTAGGCCCTCTTGCCTGAAGGCAGCCATCTCACTTTCCTTGAACACAAAGATGTTTCCCATATTCACTTTTAGTGGCTTTTTGTTTTGTTTTGTGTTGTTTTGTTTTGAGGACGATGAGCCCTGAGCTAACTGCTGCCAATCCTCCTCTTTTTGCCGAGGAAGGCTGGCCCTGAGCTAACCTCCGTGCCCATCTTCCTCTATTTCATATGTGGGACGCCTACCACCACGTGGCTCGCCCAGCGGTGCCACGTCCACCCCCGGGATCCGAACCGGCGAACCCCGGGCCGGCGAAGTGGAACAGGCACACTTAACCAGCGCGCCACTGGGCCGGCCTAGTGGCTTTCATCGCATTCGTTAAGTAGAATTTTTAACCCTCACGAACCTTAATTTTGGTGAAAACTAAGAAGTCAGCAATTAGGAACTGTCCTTCCCATGAGCAGTCTGTCGCTTGGCCAATTTCTAAACACTTGGCCACTTTTAGAAACATGGGATTTCATAGGTTTATCTCTTCCTTCGCTTTATTTGATTTCATCTCACTTTAGTTTTTGGGTGAGGAAGATCGGCCCTCACAGAGCTGACGCCTGTTGCCAATCTTCCTCTTCTTTCTGCTTGAGGGAGAGCGGGCCCGAGGTAACACCTGCGCCCCACTTCCTTGATCTTGCGGACGGGATGCCACCACAGCCCGGAGTGAGGAGCGGTGGAGGTCCACGCCCGGGATCTGAACCCGAGGACCCCAGGCTGCCGAAGCTGAGTGCAGGAGCTTAACCACTATGCCGCCGTGCCGCCGTCCCCTGTCAAAGCTTTTAATAAAGCACGAGACGTGTTCCTCGATAGACCCAAAGGTCTTTTCGTTTCCGTATCCTCACAAACCCAAAGTAGATAAACTTCTATTTAGCCACTCACGTCTCAGGTTCTATCTTACTCGGAAATGATCTACATCGTCAAGGAAATTGTTTTTGTCTTAAGTTTGGCACCCGAGCTAACGACTGTTGCCAATCTTCCGTTTTTGTTTCCCCCCCCCCCGCGATTTTTCTCCCCAAATCCCCCCCATGACATAGTTGTCTATCTTAGTTGAGGGCCGTTCTAGTTGTGGCATGTGGGACGCCGCCTCCACACGGCCCGACGAGCGGTGCCGTGTCCGTGCCTGGGATCTGAACGGGCAAAACCCTGGGCCGCCGAAGGGGAGCGTGTGAACTTAACCACTCGGCCACGGGGCTGCCCCCGTCCGTGGACTTTTTTATCACCTGATTTCACCTCGCAAAACTTCAAAGCTTCAAGTTATCAGAGAGGTTTGGGAAGTTGTTTTTATTTATTTAATTAATTTATTTTTCGAGGAAGACGAGCCCCGAGCTGACACCTGCTGCCAATTCTCCTCTTTTTGCCCCGGGAGAGTGGTCCCGAGCTAACATCCGTGCCCATCCTCCTCCCGTTGATAGGCGGGACGCCAACCACAGCGTGGCTCACCAAGCGGCGCCACGTCCGCACCCCGGATCCGAACCGGCGAACCCCTGGCCGACAAAACGGAACGTGCGAACTTAACTGCTGTGCCGCCGGGCTGGCCCTTCGGGAAGTTCTTTTCAGGACACGGGCCATAAACTAGAATCACCGCTACAGGTTTATCGGAGCGACATCAGCGTTCGTGGTGGATTGAGTCGTCCCCTCTGTCTCTCCCCTCCAGGGGACAACCAAAGGGACGTCTATCGACCCACCCACCAAGGATTCCCCCCCCCCCCCGCATGGCACAGCAGGATGCCTGAGAGATCCACGCAGCCCTACAGCGGCAAGTCACATTCGCACAGTCAAAATTCAATGGCAGAGGGGGCTGGCCCCGTGGCCGAGTGGTTAAGTTCGCACGCTCCGCTGCAGGCGGCCCAGTGTTTCGTGGGTTCGAATCCTGGGCGCGGACATGGCACTGTTCATCAGACCACGCTGAGGCAGCGTCCCACATGCCACAACTAGAAGAACCCACAACGAAGAATACACAACTATGTACCGGGGGGCTTTGGGGAGAAAAAGGAAAAAATAAAATCTTTAAAAAAAAAATTCAATGGCAGAGACAAAACGTTAAGGTCAGCGAGAGGGAAGAGAATAACCGGCCCAGGAGCAACAGTGTGAAGAACATGGAGAAGACGGGTCCTAGACGCCGGGGTCCCCGGAGCAGCAATTTCATCAGAGGCCCGCGAACGTCCACGATCTCCACACCACGTTTATGGCCGACTGCGTGTGTGGGTCCTTTGGAATCGACCAGGCTACCGTCTGGGCCACTTTGGGACATCGTGTCTAGCTGCCCCGAGCGGTGGAGCTGTCGTTCGAGTGTAAGATGGGGCCCGTCCGGGGAGAGCATGGGGACGGGGAAAGGGAGGCCGCGGGAAGTCACAGAGTCTGAGGTGTTCGGGGGAGACCGACTCTTCTAAAGTGGAGGCGGTAGAAGGAGAGCAGCAGGATTTTTGGATTTTTGTTCTCTCTGTTAGGTATCTGGGTCCGGAGGAGAGTGGGGCGGGGGGGGATGGTTGTGGTGGTGGTGGTGGTGGTGGGTGTGAGGCTGAGGCAGGGCTGGTGTTTCCTTTCCGGGTCAGGTGAAAGAGCTCCTCCAGTGGAGGTTTTTGGACAAGGGGTCTGGTCTGGCAGGATGGGAGGTTGCGGGTCGAGCCACAGGGGAATCTGTCGTAGCTCAGACTCGGGCCTTTGAAGAAATAGACAGAGAGAGGAGTTTTGCTCTGTCTGTCACCGCAGCCGGCACCTCAGGAGCAACAACAGAAGGCTTCCCGAATGAGTGAAGGGGCAGGAGCCAGCGTGCCCCGTGCCTCTCTCAGCCCTGCGCCGGCAGGGAAGGAAGCAGGCAGGCAGGCAGGCAGGCAGGCCTCAGGGCTACTCCCGTCCTACTGCCCGGTGGTCCCTGTCCCGGCCCCGCCCCCACTCTCCCCCTGACCCTCACCGCTCCCCAGCCCTCTTGTCAGCCAGAGAGGCGATGGGGGGGGCGGGGCGGTCCCAGAACAAGTTTCCTCTCATCCACCATCATCTTGCCACCCTGACGACTTGGCCCGAGATCCTGCCTAGGCTGTAGCCGTGTGTGGTTTTCCTGTGGACAAGGGGGCCGGTTCACCATTTCGGAGGAAACCCCTAGCCTTCCACTGCCGAGTCGAGTCGGTGGGACTCGCCAGCCTGGGAGGGGGGAGGGGGGAGGGGAGGTCAGGCCCATTCATTCCGACGGGCCTGGTGTCAGGGCTTCATTCAAGTGCAGGAAGCTCTCTCCCATGGCCTCGGGCTCTTTTCCATTGAACGGCTTTCTTCAATTCCCCCACCCTTAGGCCGCAGTCCGCCAAGGGCCGGGAGGCAGGGAGGGAAGATGTTGGGGCAGGGTGGCTGTCTGAGAAACTCGCCTCGTCTGGGGCAGAAAGAGTGCCCCCCTCCTTTCTCTAACCCTACTAGACTGCTTGAGGATCACGGACGGTTTGGCTCATCGATGAGCCCTGCGTTATGGGCCCGGCAAGCAAACTCCTAACTGGCAACCCGCTGCTCTAGGCGTGTGTGGGTTTTTTGATCATTCACCTTCAAGTTCGCACGACATTGGTCCGTGTCCCCCGCCCCAGCTTCCCATGGGAAATCCTCCGTCTCTTTCCACAGACTCACTGGCGACTTCACACAGCGCCTGCCTCCTCCTCCTCCTCCTCCTCCTCCTCCTCCTCCTCCTCCTCCTCCTCCTCCTCTGAAGGGGCTGACCCCGTGGCCGAGCGGTTGAGTTTGCACGCTCCGCTTCAGCGGCCCGGGGCTTCAAAGGTTCGGATCCTGGGCTCGGACACGGTACCGCTCATCAAGCCACGCTGAGGTGGCGTCCCACACGGCAGAACCAGAGGGACCCTCAAAGAGAATATACAACTAGGTACTGGGGTGCTCTGGGGAGAAGAAGAAGAAGGAGGAGGAATAAAAAGAAAAGATAAGATTGGCAATGAGCTCGGGTGCCGGTCTTTAAAAAAAAAAAAAAAAAAAAGAGGAAGAAAGATGGACAAACAGGAACGAATCCCACTGACGGCACCTCCAAATGGTGGGGGGTAGGGGTGTGGGGGGGGTGGGGAGTGGCATCATCGGGCCAATGGTGACTCTAAGTCGTGATCCCGCGGTTGTGTTATTTGATATTTTATCGAATCGATTTATTATTTTATTTTTGAGGAAGATGAGCCCTGAGCGAACATCTGCCGCCAATCCTCCTCTGTCGGCCGAGGAAGACTGGCCCTGAGCTGACATCCGTGCCCATCCCCCTCTACTTTCCAGGTGGGATGCCTGCCATAGAGTGTCTCGCCAAGCGGTGCTGGGTCCTGCGCCCGGGATCCGGACCGGCGAACCCGGGGCCGGCGGAGCGGAACGTGCGAACTTCACCGCTGCGCCACCGGGCCGGCCCCCGGAGTTGTTTTAAAAATCCAGTAAGGGGCTGGCCCCGTGGCCGAGTGGTTAAGTTCGCGCGCTCCGCTGCAGGCGGCCCAGTGTTTCGTCGGTTCGGATCCCGGGCGCGGACACGGCACTGCTCATCAAACCACGCTGAGGCGGCGTCCCACATGCCACCGCTAGAAGGACCCACAACGAAGAACACACAACTATGTACCGGGGGGCTTTGGGGAGAAAAAG
Source organism: Equus caballus (assembly GCF_041296265.1). NCBI lineage: Eukaryota > Metazoa > Chordata > Mammalia > Perissodactyla > Equidae > Equus > Equus caballus. The sequence goes on from NW_027221990.1 coordinate 13,533, forward strand.
GAAAGACAAAAAATAAAATCTTCAAAACTCCAATAAAACTTTGAGTGAAGACGACGAGGAGGATGCGAAACGTATCTCACGCCTCCGAGCCGAGCCGTCCGTTTAGGAAGGGGGACGAGGACCCTTTGTAAGCGATGTCCCTTTTTAAGCACCATTCTAAACCACAGAACAGAACTCCCTCTCCTCGACCCGGAGCGACCCGGAGCGAGGAGGTTCCTGGGTGTGTCAGAGAGGGCCACGTCCTCTGCAGCACGAACGAACCGCCAGGGTTCGGCCACGGGAAAGAATTTCTTCCTCTCCAGGTGGACTAAAAGTCGCCGACGGCAGCGGGCGTAGGTGCTATCCTTCCCGTCCAGGAAAGGCAGGGAGAACTTCAGCCGTGAAGAGAAGGAGGTCTTCCTCACTCCCCGTTTCGGGAGGGCCCCTTTGGCAGGGGAGTTTTGTCTCCTGATTTCAAGTCAGGAAGAAAAGGGAGAGAGAGAGAGAGTGTCCTTCTCGTGTCAGGTCGGTCTGAGGGGGACCTCCTCTGGTTTCCTCCCTTCTCCCCAGGAAGGCCGTTCGCTCCTTCTTCTAGAAAAAGCTCCCAAAGCACCACCGCCCAGGATGGTTGACCTACGCCCATCGTCCCTCCTTTCCCAATCATTTCTACCGCGACAGAGGGACAGAGGCCCCCGGCCCCATCCCCATCCCCACCCCCCACCCCCATCGCCTGCCTCCTTGATGGCCAAAAGGAGCTGCCTCTGAGAATGGAACGGGGGCTTGGAAACCTTCTAGAGGGGGTTGACTCTCACCTGCCTGCCTGCTGGGAAAAGCACCCACGCTGTCCATCGGACTGCTCTTTTGGGCAAACGTAGGCGTGCCACGTAGCGATCGACAGCTATGGCGGGGGGGCGGGGGCGGGGTGGCGTGGGTGGTGCCCAGGATCCACGACACGTGACGGCTGCGGAGCACGACAGCCCTAAGACCTTGAGGGAGACGGGGTGGCGCGTGAATCCTTTCGGAACGAGAACGACAGGAAACGCCTGACGGGGGACGTGTTCTCGTCTCGAGAACACACCAACGCCTCGCACGGTGTCTGACCCGGGGTGCCTCTGACTTTTCGTCATCAGAGAAGATCCTGTCGACCGCCCCCTCACGCTTTGGGGAAAAGGGGAGAGGGACTCGGTAGCACGGGAGAAGCCATCCATCCGCCCTTCCTTTCCGTCTTCACGGCTCCCTTCTCGTGGAAAACGAGGAAGCCGTCCGGAGGAACGGAACACTGACCCGGGCCTAAAGCGTGGCCCACAGCCTGAGCCTCCAAAACCTTCTGCTAAGTTGAGAGGTGCCAGACATCCAAGGCGACCTACGTTGCGATTCCACACAGAGGAGAGAGCTAGAACGGGTCCAACCCTAGAGGGCGACAGCAGATGGCGGCGGTGGTGGTGGTCGTGGTGAGGCAGATCCGGGAGTGGGGGCCGTTGTTTTCTTTCGGAGGGAGGGGATGGAAACGGAAACCTTCTGGAAATAGAATAGCCGTGACGGATGCGCCACCTTGGGGAGGGAGACTCCCGAAGGCCACTGGCTTGTGCCCCG
>NW_027221991.1:7500-25000 GCF_041296265.1 Equus caballus
GCGCGGGTCGACCAGATGTCCGCGCCGAGCGCCGAGCGGCGCGGGACCGCGGGGCGCTCGGCCTTCTCGGAGGCTCGAGGGCTCCGGCGACCCGGCGGACGAGCAGCGGCGAGGCCGCCGGGGCCGCCGCCCTGCCGGGTCGACCGGCGACCCGGCCCCCGGGTCTGGTGGCACGCGGGTCGACCAGATGTCCGCGCCGAGCGCCGCGGGGTCGCGGGGCCACGGGGCGCTCGGGCTTCTCGGAGCCCCGAGGGCTCCCTGGAGCCTGCGGACGAGCAGCGGCGAGGCCCCCGGGGCCGCCGCCCTGCCGGGTCGACCAGCGGCCCGGCCCGGAATCGGCCCCCGGGTCCCGTGGCGCGCGGGCCGACCAGATGTCCGCGCCGAGCGCCGCGTGACTGCGGGTCGCTCGGGCTTCTCGCAGTCCCGAGGGTTCCGCGGGCACGTAGCTGCGAGACCCGGGCGGCTGCCCTCCGCCCGGCTCACGGGGGCGGTCGTGTCCATCAGCTGGTCGTGCGGAAATCCCGTGGTTGGCCTCCCTCCCTCCCTCCCTCCCTCCCTCCCTCCCTCGTCCAGCCGCACGTTTGCGGGGTTCGTGCGACTGGGATGAAATAGACCTTCCTTCCAAAGGACAATCGGAGATCATCCATCATACCTCTCGAGTCCCCAAAAGCCAAGAAACACGCCAACCAAAACGCTTTTATTATGCCAACGGTTCCCGTTTTCATTCCTATCGTTTAGGGAGGTTTGGTGGCAGCAGCGGCCGAAAGCAAAAGGAAACCCGAGGAAAGCGGCTCCATCCACCAGGGCTGTGTCTCATCCGTGCCGACGCAGGAGGGACGGGCTTCGTTCGTTCGTTCGCTGCGGCCCAAATTCCCGGGCCGCCCGAGGACCGCTCGCACCGGCCCGAGGGAGGGAGCCCCGGCAGGCAGGACGCCTCCGGTGAAATGGCCAAGTCGACCGCGCGACCCACAACCCGCCCGACTGGGGGCGAGAAGGCGCATGGAGGAGGACTCCGTCCCCTAGTCGGCAGACGGCCCTGGGACAGGGACGTTCGCCAAAACCTCCCCAAGGCCGCTTTCCGTGACCGAGTCGGCCTCCCCGCCTGTACTCGTCCCGGCCCGAGAAACGAGACGCGGGGTGGATCGGGACCAGGCGACGCACCAGGCCGGCCGGCGCTGCATCCTCCCTCCCCCGACCTGACCTGACCTGGACGAACGCCTCCCCATCGCCCGCCCCCGCGAGGCTGATCCGTCCGGCCGGTGAGGAGGCCGCTTGTCGGGCGCCACCGGCTGCCCGGCATCCTCTTATATAGTGTTCGAGGAGGTCGACCAGGTGGCCCGGCCGGGATGGGGGGGGGGGGGGGGTGCGGGGGGTGGTGTCCCGGGCGGCGGGGGGCGGGGGGGTAGGAGTGGAGAGGGAAAGGTGGGCGGGGCGAATGCCGGGGGGGGGGGGGGGGGCGGGGGTCGGCGCGGGGCGGGGCGGGGCGGGAGTTGGGGATGGGGGAGGGGCGGGAGGCCGTCTGGACATGGAGGGTCGGAAGAGCGGTGGTGACAATGATTTTCATTATCATTTAGAAAGAAGAACGTGGACTTCTTTAGAGGAGTCCTTTGAATAGCTTCTCCATTTAGTTAACATACATCCAAATGGAGGTCGGGAAACTTGGGTCCTGTTAACATATGGATGGAAGTGGAAAGAACTATCGCGATGACCGTCCTTGTGTTTCTTTTATTTTTTCTTTCTTCCTTCTCCCCAAAGCCGCCCCCCCCCACCCCCGCCCCGCCCCGCCCCGCCCCGTCCCGTCCCGTCCCGTCCATCCATAGTTGTAGGTTCCAGTGGTAGGTCTTTCGGGTTTCTGCTATGTGGGCTTGAAGGGCGATGCTGGGTCTGGGGCTGCGCCCAGGATCCGAACCGGTGAAAACCTGGGCCGTCGAAGCCGGGGGTCGGGGTGGGGGCGCGTACTTGACCGCTCGTCCACGGGCTCGGCCCCCGGCCCTTGTTTTCTAGGGAGAGAGACAGAGAGACCCGATCCATTTTCTCTTGGCCTCTAAAGCGTGTGTGTGGTCGAAAGGCGACGGAGAGAGGGGTTCTGGTCCAGAAAGCCCCGACCGCGCCGCCGCGGGGATCGGTCGGTCCCGCCCGAACCGTCCGAGTCGGAAAGGAACGGACAGCTTTCCTCCTTTGGGCCCCTGACTTGGGACCAACAGGGGAAGAGAAACAGGCCTCTCTCCCTCACACCCTGGCCCCTTCCCCCAGGACGCCCTCCTTCTAGTCAGCCCGCCTCTGGCTTTTCCACACGCCGACGACCGCTCGTCGGCATGGACCCACCTTCCTTGGGGGACACCACCACACGACTCTCCCACTCGTCTGCCTGCCTTTCGTTGGCGTCGCTGCCAAAGGCGAGGGGTAGGGGTGGCGGTGGCAGGGACGGCAGGGGCCCAGCGGCTCTCTGGAGGGTGAGGAAGTCTTGCTGGTTCTCCTAGGTCGGTGATCTTTCTCGATCTCCACACACATTCTTCGTTTGGGGAGCCAAGAGACGCCCTCTGAGGAATCCCTATGGCCAGGGTCGATCACTTACTCGCTCACTGCCTCGGCCTCGGCCTTGGCCTCTGTCCACCTTGTCTCTCTCCCTCCCTCCCTCCCTCGTCGGTCTCTGTGTGTGGACGTCTAGGTGGAGGCGAGGCAGGGAGGCCATCCACCCACCCACCCACCTCGTGGTTTACCACACGCTCTACACGGAGGTAGAATTCCCATCCCACCGAATCCATCCTTTCCACGGGGCACAAGCCAGTGGCCTTCGGGAGTCTCCCTCCCCAAGGTGGCGCATCCGTCACGGCTATCTATTTCCAGAAGGTTTCCGTTTCCATCCCCTCCCTCCGAAAGAAAAAACGGCCCCACTCCCGGATCTGCCTCACCACGACCACCACCACCGCCGCCATCTGCTGTCGCCCTCTAGGGTTGGACCGTTCTAGCTCTCTCCTCTGTGTGGAATCGCAACGTAGGTCGCCTTGGATGTCTGGCACCTCTCACTTAGCAGAAGGTTTTGGAGGCTCAGGCTGGGCCACGCTTTGGCCCGGGTCAGTGTTCCGTTCCTCCGGACGGCTTCCTCGTTTTCCACGAGAAGGAGCCGTGAAGACGGAAAGGAAGGGCGGATGGATGGCTTCTCCCGTGCTACCGAGTCCCTCTCCCCTTTTCCCCAAAGCGTGAGGGGCGGTCGACAGGATCTTCTCTGATGACAAAAGTCAGAGGCACCCCGGGTCAGACACCGTGCGAGGCGTTGGTGTGTTCTCGAGACGAGAACACGTCCCCGTCAGCGTTTCCTGTCGTTCTCGTTCCGAAAGGATTCACGCGCCACCCCGTCTCCCTCAAGGTCTTAGGGCTGTCGTGCTCCGCAGCCGTCACGTGTCGTGGATCCTGGGCACCACCACGCCACCCCGCCCCCGCCCCCCCGCCATAGCTGTCGATCGCTACGTGGCACGCCTACGTTTGCCCAAAAGAGCAGTCCGATGGACAGCGTGGGTGCTTTTCCCAGCAGGCAGGCAGGTGAGAGTCACCCCTCTAGAAGGTTTCCAAGCCCCGTTCCATTCTCAGAGGCAGCTCCTTTGGCCATCAAGGAGGCAGGCGATGGGGGTGGGGGTGGGGATGGGGATGGGGCCGGGGCCTCTGTCCCTCTGTCGCGGTAGAAATGATTGGGAAAGGAGGGACGATGGGCGTAGGTCAACCATCCTGGGCGGTGGTGCTTTGGGAGCTTTTTCTAGAAGAAGGAGCGAACGGCCTTCCCTGGGAAGGGAGGAAACCAGAGGAGGTCCCCCTCAGACCGACCTGACACGAGAAGGACACTCTCTCTCTCTCTCCCTTTTCTTCCTGACTTGAAATCAGGAGACAAAACTCCCCTGCCAAAGGGGCCCTCCCGAAACGGGGAGTGAGGAAGACCTCCTTCTCTTCACGGCTGAAGTTCTCCCTGCCTTTCCTGGACGGGAAGGATAGCACCTACGCCCGCTGCCGTCGGCGACTTTTAGTCCACCTGGAGAGGAAGAAATTCTTTCCCGTGGCCGAACCCTGGCGGTTCGTTCGTGCTGCAGAGGACGTGGCCCTCTCTGACACACCCAGGAACCTCCTCGCTCCGGGTCGCTCCGGGTCGAGGAGAGGGAGTTCTGTTCTGTGGTTTAGAATGGTGCTTAAAAAGGGACATCGCTTACAAAGGGTCCTCGTCCCCCTTCCTAAACGGACGGCTCGGCTCGGAGGCGTGAGATACGTTTCGCATCCTCCTCGTCGTCTTCACTCAAAGTTTTATTGGAGTTTTGAAGATTTTATTTTTTGTCTTTCCTTTTTCTCCCCAAAGCCCCCCGGTACATAGTTGTGTGTTCTTCGTTGTGGGTCCTTCTAGCGGTGGCATGTGGGACGCCGCCTCAGCGTGGTTTGATGAGCAGTGCCGTGTCCGCGCCCGGGATCCGAACCGACGAAACACTGGGCCGCCTGCAGCGGAGCGCGCGAACTTAACCACTCGGCCACGGGGCCAGCCCCTTACTGGATTTTTAAAACAACTCCGGGGGCCGGCCCGGTGGCGCAGCGGTGAAGTTCGCACGTTCCGCTCCGCCGGCCCCGGGTTCGCCGGTCCGGATCCCGGGCGCAGGACCCAGCACCGCTTGGCGAGACACTCTATGGCAGGCATCCCACCTGGAAAGTAGAGGGGGATGGGCACGGATGTCAGCTCAGGGCCAGTCTTCCTCGGCCGACAGAGGAGGATTGGCGGCAGATGTTCGCTCAGGGCTCATCTTCCTCAAAAATAAAATAATAAATCGATTCGATAAAATATCAAATAACACAACCGCGGGATCACGACTTAGAGTCACCATTGGCCCGATGATGCCACTCCCCACCCCCCCCACCCCCCTACCCCCCACCATTTGGAGGTGCCGTCAGTGGGATTCGTTCCTGTTTGTCCATCTTTCTTCCTCTTTTTTTTTTTTTTTTTTTTAAAGACCGGCACCCGAGCTCATTGCCAATCTTATCTTTTCTTTTTATTCCTCCTCCTTCTTCTTCTTCTCCCCAGAGCACCCCAGTACCTAGTTGTATATTCTCTTTGAGGGTCCCTCTGGTTCTGCCGTGTGGGACGCCACCTCAGCGTGGCTTGATGAGCGGTACCGTGTCCGAGCCCAGGATCCGAACCTTTGAAGCCCCGGGCCGCTGAAGCGGAGCGTGCAAACTCAACCGCTCGGCCACGGGGTCAGCCCCTTCAGAGGAGGAGGAGGAGGAGGAGGAGGAGGAGGAGGAGGAGGAGGAGGAGGAGGAGGCAGGCGCTGTGTGAAGTCGCCAGTGAGTCTGTGGAAAGAGACGGAGGATTTCCCATGGGAAGCTGGGGCGGGGGACACGGACCAATGTCGTGCGAACTTGAAGGTGAATGATCAAAAAACCCACACACGCCTAGAGCAGCGGGTTGCCAGTTAGGAGTTTGCTTGCCGGGCCCATAACGCAGGGCTCATCGATGAGCCAAACCGTCCGTGATCCTCAAGCAGTCTAGTAGGGTTAGAGAAAGGAGGGGGGCACTCTTTCTGCCCCAGACGAGGCGAGTTTCTCAGACAGCCACCCTGCCCCAACATCTTCCCTCCCTGCCTCCCGGCCCTTGGCGGACTGCGGCCTAAGGGTGGGGGAATTGAAGAAAGCCGTTCAATGGAAAAGAGCCCGAGGCCATGGGAGAGAGCTTCCTGCACTTGAATGAAGCCCTGACACCAGGCCCGTCGGAATGAATGGGCCTGACCTCCCCTCCCCCCTCCCCCCTCCCAGGCTGGCGAGTCCCACCGACTCGACTCGGCAGTGGAAGGCTAGGGGTTTCCTCCGAAATGGTGAACCGGCCCCCTTGTCCACAGGAAAACCACACACGGCTACAGCCTAGGCAGGATCTCGGGCCAAGTCGTCAGGGTGGCAAGATGATGGTGGATGAGAGGAAACTTGTTCTGGGACCGCCCCGCCCCCCCCATCGCCTCTCTGGCTGACAAGAGGGCTGGGGAGCGGTGAGGGTCAGGGGGAGAGTGGGGGCGGGGCCGGGACAGGGACCACCGGGCAGTAGGACGGGAGTAGCCCTGAGGCCTGCCTGCCTGCCTGCCTGCCTGCTTCCTTCCCTGCCGGCGCAGGGCTGAGAGAGGCACGGGGCACGCTGGCTCCTGCCCCTTCACTCATTCGGGAAGCCTTCTGTTGTTGCTCCTGAGGTGCCGGCTGCGGTGACAGACAGAGCAAAACTCCTCTCTCTGTCTATTTCTTCAAAGGCCCGAGTCTGAGCTACGACAGATTCCCCTGTGGCTCGACCCGCAACCTCCCATCCTGCCAGACCAGACCCCTTGTCCAAAAACCTCCACTGGAGGAGCTCTTTCACCTGACCCGGAAAGGAAACACCAGCCCTGCCTCAGCCTCACACCCACCACCACCACCACCACCACAACCATCCCCCCCCGCCCCACTCTCCTCCGGACCCAGATACCTAACAGAGAGAACAAAAATCCAAAAATCCTGCTGCTCTCCTTCTACCGCCTCCACTTTAGAAGAGTCGGTCTCCCCCGAACACCTCAGACTCTGTGACTTCCCGCGGCCTCCCTTTCCCCGTCCCCATGCTCTCCCCGGACGGGCCCCATCTTACACTCGAACGACAGCTCCACCGCTCGGGGCAGCTAGACACGATGTCCCAAAGTGGCCCAGACGGTAGCCTGGTCGATTCCAAAGGACCCACACACGCAGTCGGCCATAAACGTGGTGTGGAGATCGTGGACGTTCGCGGGCCTCTGATGAAATTGCTGCTCCGGGGACCCCGGCGTCTAGGACCCGTCTTCTCCATGTTCTTCACACTGTTGCTCCTGGGCCGGTTATTCTCTTCCCTCTCGCTGACCTTAACGTTTTGTCTCTGCCATTGAATTTTTTTTTTAAAGATTTTATTTTTTCCTTTTTCTCCCCAAAGCCCCCCGGTACATAGTTGTGTATTCTTCGTTGTGGGTTCTTCTAGTTGTGGCATGTGGGACGCTGCCTCAGCGTGGTCTGATGAACAGTGCCATGTCCGCGCCCAGGATTCGAACCCACGAAACACTGGGCCGCCTGCAGCGGAGCGTGCGAACTTAACCACTCGGCCACGGGGCCAGCCCCCTCTGCCATTGAATTTTGACTGTGCGAATGTGACTTGCCGCTGTAGGGCTGCGTGGATCTCTCAGGCATCCTGCTGTGCCATGCGGGGGGGGGGGGAATCCTTGGTGGGTGGGTCGATAGACGTCCCTTTGGTTGTCCCCTGGAGGGGAGAGACAGAGGGGACGACTCAATCCACCACGAACGCTGATGTCGCTCCGATAAACCTGTAGCGGTGATTCTAGTTTATGGCCCGTGTCCTGAAAAGAACTTCCCGAAGGGCCAGCCCGGCGGCACAGCAGTTAAGTTCGCACGTTCCGTTTTGTCGGCCAGGGGTTCGCCGGTTCGGATCCGGGGTGCGGACGTGGCGCCGCTTGGTGAGCCACGCTGTGGTTGGCGTCCCGCCTATCAACGGGAGGAGGATGGGCACGGATGTTAGCTCGGGACCACTCTCCCGGGGCAAAAAGAGGAGAATTGGCAGCAGGTGTCAGCTCGGGGCTCGTCTTCCTCGAAAAATAAATTAATTAAATAAATAAAAACAACTTCCCAAACCTCTCTGATAACTTGAAGCTTTGAAGTTTTGCGAGGTGAAATCAGGTGATAAAAAAGTCCACGGACGGGGGCAGCCCCGTGGCCGAGTGGTTAAGTTCACACGCTCCCCTTCGGCGGCCCAGGGTTTTGCCCGTTCAGATCCCAGGCACGGACACGGCACCGCTCGTCGGGCCGTGTGGAGGCGGCGTCCCACATGCCACAACTAGAACGGCCCTCAACTAAGATAGACAACTATGTCATGGGGGGGATTTGGGGAGAAAAATCGCGGGGGGGGGGGAAACAAAAACGGAAGATTGGCAACAGTCGTTAGCTCGGGTGCCAAACTTAAGACAAAAACAATTTCCTTGACGATGTAGATCATTTCCGAGTAAGATAGAACCTGAGACGTGAGTGGCTAAATAGAAGTTTATCTACTTTGGGTTTGTGAGGATACGGAAACGAAAAGACCTTTGGGTCTATCGAGGAACACGTCTCGTGCTTTATTAAAAGCTTTGACAGGGGACGGCGGCACGGCGGCATAGTGGTTAAGCTCCTGCACTCAGCTTCGGCAGCCTGGGGTCCTCGGGTTCAGATCCCGGGCGTGGACCTCCACCGCTCCTCACTCCGGGCTGTGGTGGCATCCCGTCCGCAAGATCAAGGAAGTGGGGCGCAGGTGTTACCTCGGGCCCGCTCTCCCTCAAGCAGAAAGAAGAGGAAGATTGGCAACAGGCGTCAGCTCTGTGAGGGCCGATCTTCCTCACCCAAAAACTAAAGTGAGATGAAATCAAATAAAGCGAAGGAAGAGATAAACCTATGAAATCCCATGTTTCTAAAAGTGGCCAAGTGTTTAGAAATTGGCCAAGCGACAGACTGCTCATGGGAAGGACAGTTCCTAATTGCTGACTTCTTAGTTTTCACCAAAATTAAGGTTCGTGAGGGTTAAAAATTCTACTTAACGAATGCGATGAAAGCCACTAGGCCGGCCCAGTGGCGCGCTGGTTAAGTGTGCCTGTTCCACTTCGCCGGCCCGGGGTTCGCCGGTTCGGATCCCGGGGGTGGACGTGGCACCGCTGGGCGAGCCACGTGGTGGTAGGCGTCCCACATATGAAATAGAGGAAGATGGGCACGGAGGTTAGCTCAGGGCCAGCCTTCCTCGGCAAAAAGAGGAGGATTGGCAGCAGTTAGCTCAGGGCTCATCGTCCTCAAAACAAAACAACACAAAACAAAACAAAAAGCCACTAAAAGTGAATATGGGAAACATCTTTGTGTTCAAGGAAAGTGAGATGGCTGCCTTCAGGCAAGAGGGCCTAAAAAGTAAAGATCGTTTTGTCTGTGAAAAGGTGATCACGGGGAAAAAAATCTGAGAAAAAGGTCTGTTCGTGGTCAAGTGGCCTAAAATTGGAACGAGTGGACAGATAGAAATGGCGAGCGATAGGATCTATTGGAGTCTATGAGGAAGCCATTGGGTGTCGGCCTAATTCGGCCTGACAGTGTTTTTCCAAAAGGGCCTGACGTGGCCGTCGAGCACGCATTGCATCGTAGATCTGCTTTAAACATTTCCTACGGCAAGAACCAATGCCCTTAAGGGAAAGGAGCAGCTTCCCCGTGCTCGGGCCTTTCCTTAAGGAGAGGCATCTTTCCTTAGGCTAGGAACGGATGGTTGCGCTCACCTTTGACCATCCGGCTCACCTGTGACCACCCAGGCCCAGACAACAGACCTGCCACCCAGCGGTGTCTGTCGATCGCTGTGCTGACAGAGCAGTGTCGCGACTATCGTCCAAGGGACCTTTCGATCCTATGTGAAACGTCCTCTCTGGGGGTCTAGAAGCACTCTGTACACCCCACTTCCCGGGCGCCCTTTCTTCCTTCAGGAAGAAAGGCCCCGGGCCACAGTCCTTACATCTTAGGTCAGAATAAACTCACCCCGATTTTCACGGATAGATTGGTTCCGGATTATTTCCATCGACAGAATGGAATCAAGTCAATGAGTTTCAAGATCGGAGGGAAGCTGATGCAAAATCAGAATTGGTTTTTCTCGCTCTCGAAAGGATACTTTTCTCTAACTTCTAGTCTCCTCCTGATAAAGACATTGGAAAAGGTTTCTCTTGACCTCTGAGGGAATCGACACCAAAGACAGAGATCCTCCATTTTGTCAGAATGATTTCCTAGGCCTCTAACGGAGGAGGCCTCCCTCGGACGGGAGCTCAGCTTTTGTTTTGCAACAGTTTTCCTCTCTCTGCTTGCCTTTAACATCTCCTTTCCCGTTCTTCTTTTTTGGAAGGGAAATACGTGCACCGCTGGGGGGGGGGGGGGGGGAAGAATTTTCTAAATGACCAAAGAAGATCTACGACTGTTGTTATTTTGGTTTCACGGAGCAGTTCCACGTCCACATTTACCCCATTTTAAACACCCACACACACTCACAGCACGGCGCTGTGAGGATGTCCCGGGGAACTCGATTTGTGGAGGGAATGGCTGTGAGGTCTCTGCCCCCAACCCGCACCATTTGGGTGCTTCTGCTTGTTGATGAGGACGGGAAGCCCTGCTGAAATCCATATTCTTATCACCACACGTGAATCTGCACCCATGCTCCCCCCGTGTGTCATCTTTGGGCTTTGCTGTGGCCCCGTGCGGAGGGAGACCCGTTTTGTCTTGTAAACTTTTCAGCGGCCAAGCGGCTCGGTCCTTTCCTCTACGACTTGTGGGCTCTGTCTGTCCGTCTGCCTTAGAAAGACCCTCTGGGCCGGAAGTGACAGGCTGCACACAATTCCTGACAGACTGCGGACAATTCCTCCGTCGTCACGGTCCTTCTCTGATGACGTGCATGGTTTCGGTTTGACAGCGACCCCCACCCCCCACCCCGCCCTGATTTTCTAAGTCCTCCCGGGACCCGGGAAGTGCTCGGGCCGCTCAGGGAATCGGGGGCCGGCAGCCCCGGCCTGCCCCGTGGCATCTCCGGGGACTTTTCCACCCTCTGTCCGCGTCAGCCAGCCGGCAGCCCCGGCCCGGCCCAGGAGTCACGTGGGGAGTCTGTCCCCTTCCTGGCAAGCCCACCCACCCCACCCCCCTCCCCGCCGATTTTCCAAGACCTCCTTCTGCGCCCAGGGTTGCCCTGTGCTGCCTGGGAGCTCCGAGGTGGACATCCTGGGGCCTCGCGTGGTGACCTCCCGGCCGCCCCAAGCGGGCCCAGAGAGAAAGAGAGAGAGAGACAGAGTCAGAGACAGAGAGACAGAGAGACAGAGACAGAGGTAGACAGAGAGAGACCTGACCCGGCGGTGGGCTCAGGCTGTGCACTCTCGCTGGCCGGTGACCCGGTTCCCTCCCGCTGACCCCTCCGCGCCGGTTGTTGGGCGCCATCTGGCGGCCGCTTTTACAGAGTGGCCCTCCTCCGGAGCCCCGGCGACATGAGCAAGGGATGGGACTTGCAGGACATCTGTGTGGTTTCCAGTGTGGGTCTGTGTGGAACAGAGCTGCTAAGAACATTCATGCCCCGGATTCTGTGTGAATGAACAGGAACGTGGCCGCAGCCCCCACCCCGCCCCCCGCCCCAGCCCCCGGGAGTGGCGGGAGTGGTGCCCTCCAGACCACCCTCGGGTTGGATGCCTCCCTCCCTGGAAGGACTCACGGGACTCCACAAAAGCTGACTTCCTGGAGGTCCAGCGGAGACCCCCAAGGCCCAAGGCCCCCCCCCACCACCACCACAGATCACTGTGGAAGCCTTAACGACCCAAGGCTCCAGCTACATACAGACGCTCTTAGGAGGCAAGATACACCAAGGGCTTATGTAGGTTGCCACTTTCGGTGGTTGTTTCCGCGGCGTGTGAGTTTTGGAACCCGCCACGCCATTTTTCACAGAGGCCATACCGTTTCCCTTCACCACCAGTGAGGCGTGAGTGACTGACTTGGCTTCTCCGCGACCTCACTAGCAGTTTGATCCTGTTCCTGTATTTGGAAGAAGCCAGTCTCACCCGTGTGTCCCCACAATGTCTCCCTCTAATTTTCTCACTTGCTTTTCCAGGGAACAGCTCACATCTTTGCATGCGCTTATTGGTCATCCATGCGTACCTCCTCCTCCCCAGGTGAAAGTGCCTGCTCTGTCTATTGGCCTTCCATTGTATTTGTATTTTTCAGTGTTGATTTCCCCCGGGTCTCCACTCCATTGTGGGGGTTTTTTGTTGTTGTTGTTTTTTTTTTTTCTGCTTAAAGATTGCCACCTGAGCTAAGCCTCTGTTTCCCATCTTTGTCAGTTTCAGAGGGTAGATTTCTCAGTCTTGCTCTTTCCCAAGTTCTGCACGCCCTTGTGTGTGTGTGTGTTTTTTTTTTTTTTTTTTGCTCAAATATTGAACCTAAGCTAGCATCTGTTGCCCATCTTCGTCAGTTTGAGAGGGTAGGTTTCTCAGTGTTGCTTTTTCCCCAGGTCTCCAAGTCCCTCAGTGTGTGTGTGTGTGAGTGTGTGTGTTTTCTTTGCAAGATTGGCACTTGAGCTAACGTGTGTTGCCAATCTTTGTCAGTTTCAGAGGCTAGATTTTTCAGTATCGCTCTTTCCCAAGGTCTCCACTCCCTTGCTCTTTTCTTTTCTTTTTTTTTTTTTTTTTTGGCTTAAAGATTGTCACCTGAGCTAGGCTCTGTTGCCCTGCTTCCTCCGTTTCAGCGGGTACCTTTTTTCAGGGTTGCTTTTTCACCGGGTCTCCTCGCCATTGTATTTTTATATTTTTTATTTTTTTTGCTTAATGATTGCCACCTGAGCTAGCCTCTGTTGCCCATCTTCTTCAGTTTCAGATGGTAGATTTCTCAGTGTTGCTTTTTCCCCAGGTCTCCACGCCCTTGTGTGTTTCTTTTGCTTAACGATTGCCACCTGAGCTAGCCTCTGTGGCCCATCTTTGTCAGTTTCAGAGGGTAGATTTCTCAGTCTTGCTCTTTCCCAAGTTCTGCACGCCCTTGTGTGTGGGTTTTTTTTTTTTTTTTTTTTTGCTCAAATATTGAACCTAAGCTAGCATCTGTTGCCCTTCTTCGTCAGTTTCAGAGGGTGGATTTCTCCGTGTTGCTTTTTCCCCAGGTCTCCACGCCCTTGTGTGTTTCTTTTGCTTAACGATTGCCACCTGAGCTAGCCTCTGTGGCCCATTTTCGTCAGCTTCAGAGGGTGGATTTCTCAGTGTTGCTTTTTCCCCAGGTCTCCAAGTCCCTCAGTGTGTGTGTGTGTGAGTGTGTGTGTTTTCTTTGCAAGATTGGCACTTGAGCTAACGTGTGTTGCCAGTCTTTGTCAGTCAGAGGCTAGATTTTTCAGTATCGCTCTTTCCCAAGGTCTCCACTCCCTTGCTCTTTTCTTTCTTTCTTCCTTTCTTTCTTTCTTTCTTTCTTTTTGGCTTAAATATTGTCACCTGAGCTAGGCTCTGTTGCCCTGCTTCCTCCGTTTCAGCGGGTACCTTTTTTCAGGGTTGCTTTTTCACCGGGTCTCCTCGCCATTGTAGTTTTTTATTTTATTTTATTATTTTGCTTAATGATTGCCACCTGAGGTAGCCTCTGTTGCCCATTTTCGTCAGCTTCAGAGGGTGGATTTCTCAGTGTTGCTTTTTCCCCAGGTCTCCACGCCCTTGTGTGTTTCTTTTGCTTAAAGATTGCCACCTGAGCTAGCCTCTGTTGCGCTTCTTTCTCAGTTTCAGAGGGTAGATTTCTCAGTGTTGCTTTTTCGCCAGCTCTCCACGCCCTGGTGTCTTTCTTTTCTGCTTAAAGGTTCCAACCTGAGCTAGCGTCTGTTGCCCATGTTCCTCAGTTTCAGAGGGTGGATTTCTCCGTGCTGCTTTTTACCCGGGTCTCCACGCCCTTGTGTGTTTCTTTTGCTTAACGATTGCCACCTGAGCTAGCCTCTGTTGCGCTTCTTTCTCAGTTTCTGAGGGTGGATTTCTCAGTGTTGCTTTTTCCCCAGGTCTCCACGCCCTTGTGTGTTTCTTTTGCTTAACGATTGCCGCCTGAGCTAGCCTCTGTGGCCCATTTTCGTCAGCTTCAGAGGGTGGATTTCTCAGTGTTGCTTTTTCCCCAGGTCTCCACGTCCCTCAGTGTGTGTGTGTGTGTGTGAGTGTGTGTGTTTTCTTTGCAAGATTGGCACTTGAGCTAACGTGTGTTGCCCATCTTTGTCAGTTTCAGAGGCTAGATTTTTCAGTATCGCTCTTTCCCAAGGTCTCCACTCCCTTGCTCTTTTCTTTGTTTCTTTGTTTCTTTCTTTCTTTCTTTTTGGCTTAAATATTGTCACCTGAGCTAGGCTCTGTTGCCCTGCTTCCTCCGTTTCAGAGGGTACCTTTTTTCAGGGTTGCTTTTTCACCGGGTCTCCTCGCCATTGTAGTTTTTTATTTTATTTATTTATTTTTTTGCTTAACGATTGCCACCTGAGCTAGCCTGTGTTGCCCATGTTCGTCAGTTTCAGAGGGTAGATTTCTCAGCGTTGCTTTTTCCCCAGGTCTCTACGCGCTTGTGTGTGTGTGTGTGTGTGTGTGTGTGTTCTGCTTAAAGATTGCCACCCGAGCTAGCCCCTGTTGCCCATCTTCGTCAGTTTCAGAGGGTAGATTTCTCAGTGTTGATTTTCCCCCAGTTCTCCACGCCCTCGTGCTTTTTTTTTTTTTTTAATTTCCTTAAATGTCGGCACCTCAGCTAGCCTCTTTTTCCCATCTTCGTCCGTTTCAGCGGGTAGACTCTCCGCCTGCCTTCGACAGACCCTCTGCGCTTGAAAGCTTTCCTCCTCCCGTCATCACGGTCCTTCTCGGATGACGTGCCTGGTTTCGGTTTGACCGTCCCCGCCCGCCCTGATTTTCTAAGTCCTCCCGGGAGCCCCGGGGGCGCTCCGGCCGCTCCGGGAAGCGGCGGCCTCCCGGCCGCACCGGCTCAGCCCGGCCCGGGCCGACCCCTGGCCTCTCTGGGGGAACTCTCCCCGTCCCCTTCCCGGTGAGCGCCCGAGAAACCTTTTCCGGGTCCCCCTCCTGCGGCTGGGGCTGCGCCTTGGCGGCCGCGAGCCCGCGGGCGGACGCCCCGGGGCCGAGCTGGGCCGGGAGGCTGGGTCCGAGGGGGCGCCGGGACGGGATCTGGCGGCCCGGCGGCCCGGCTGTGCTCCCCGGCGGGCCCGCGCTCCGGCTCCGTCCCGCTGAGGCGGTCGCCGGTCGCCGGGTGCCACCTGGCGGCCGCTTTTATATCGTCTCTTTCCTCCGGAGCTCCGGCGACGCGGGCCAAGGGACGGGACTCGGCCGCGGTGACCGAGGCAGAGTCCCGGGAGGCCGGCGTCGCTGGCGGGATCTGGCCCGGTGGCGCCGGGGCGTGAGCGCGACGCCCGCTCGCCGGAGATTGGAGGTGCAGGCTACTGAGGGAGGTGGCTGTCGCCGCGCCGCCCGGTGCCGGCCGGGGTGTGGGGCCTCCCGGACGGGTCGACCAGCAGCCGCCGGTGCCCCTCCGTCCCCGGGAGGGGGTGGGGGGCCGCCGCGGGGGAACGGGCGAGGGAACTCGTCCCGTGCCCGGCCGTCGTCCTGAGGGCGGCCCGGTGGTCGGGCCTTCCGCGTCGCCGATCCCCTTTCCGCGCCCCGCTCCGGAGGTGGGGGACCGGCCGGGGCCTTGCGGGGGAGGCCCGTGGAGGGCGCGACGGGCTCGGCCGCCGGGCTGGCCTTTTCCCCACTGGTCTTCCGAGTCGACCGGCTCTGGCGGTGGGGACCGGGCCCGGTCCTCGGATGCCTCCTCCTCCGTGGCAGTTTTTTGTCCAAGTCCCGCCCTGGAGAAGAGCGTGGACCGGCCCCGGGAGCCCTCGAGGGCGGGCCGGGGAGGGCGTCCCCGGCCGGGACGCGTGCCCGGGGTGGGTCCGGGCCGTCGGACCGGACTTCTCTCTCCGAGTTTCGCGGGTCGCGTCTTTGTCCGGAGGTGGGAGGGGGCCGGCTCGAGGCGTAGGTGGAGCCCCGGCTGAGGGACGGGAGCCACGGTCCCGCCCCGGGCCCGGTCGCCGGAGGCTCCTCCGTGGAATTCTTTTCTAAGTCCTGACCCGGCGACTCAGAGGGAGGGACCGACCGGTCCCGGCCCGCGCGGGCGGCCCGGGGAGGCTGTCCCCGGCTCCCCCTGCCGCCACGCTTCTGGGGTCGACCAGATGGCCCCGGGAGCTCCGGGCCTGGTGGCGATGGGGTCGTGCTTGGGGTCTGGTGGCCGTGGCCGTGATCCAGGGGTTCCCCTCGTGATCCGTGGGTGGGCCCCGTCTCCGGGCGCGGCGATTCTTGCCCCTGAATGGGTGGTTTTGTGCCGCCAGATAAGTGCTGACACGCTCTGCTCGGGTGACAGTCGCCCGAGAGCTTCCGGGTGCCTGGATGCGTGTGCGGGGAGGTCTCCGGGCTCTGGCCGAGAATCGGACGCCCGTTTCCACCCCCGCCGCTTGAGCCGCCCGCTGGGGCCTGCGCGCCGGCTCTTGTGCGTTCCAGGCGTCCCCGCGACCGTGGTGCCACCTCCGGTCTCTGGTACCCGAGGGCGGCGGGGTTAGGGGCGCGGGGTCCTCTACCACGTGCACTCCCTGCCGCCGGCACCCGGGTGCGGTCGCGACTTACCCCGTCCCGCCGGCTCCGTGCCAGTGCGTGTCAGGCGTTCTCGTCCTGGGGTCGTCGCCCGCGCTTGCTAGAGGAGGAGGGGGGCCGGTGAGGCTGAAGCAGGCTCCTCCGCTGGCTGTCCTCGCCGGCCTTCCCTTGCTCGGGGATCCCTCGCGTTATGCTGCTGATCGATGTGGTGATGCTGTGCTCTCCCGGGCCGGGCCTAAGCCGTGCCAGACGAGGGACGGACGTTCATGGCGAACGGGACCGCTCTTCTCGCTCTGCCCGCGGGCCCCCTCGCCCGTTCTCCCCCGCTGCGAGTGGCGTGTGGGAGGTGGCAGGGGTGCGGAATCCGGCCCGACCTCGCTCCCCCGCCCCGTGCCTTGTGGCGTGGGCGGTGTCGGGGTCTCCGTGACGCGGCGGATGCTCCGCCTGTGCCTCTTGGCTGTGTCTCGCGGGCGGCCCTCCCCACGGTGGGGCGGGCCGTGTTGCCGCCGCGCCGCGCGCCTTCTTGGACGCGTGAGCGCGCTCCCCCGGCCGTTGGCGGTGCCCCTGGAGTGTTCCAGGTCGTCCCTCAGGCGCCCGAGGCCGAGTGGCGGTGTCGTTCCCTGTTCCCGTCGCCCTCCTCAGGTGACCGCTGCGCTGGTGTGTCTGAGAAGCGGGGGGTCGAGTCGGTAAGGGAGGCGTGCCCGTCCCCCTCGCGGGGGACGGGTGCCTCGTCGCCCCCACCCCACGGCGTGCCGTGTGGGGGCGGGCAGGCTCGGGCGCGTGCCCGCGTGTTCCCCTTGCTGGGGTTTCCACGCGGGTGTGGGAGTGATTGTGGCGGGCCGAGCCAGCGGCGTGATGCTGGCTCTTTGGTTGGGAGGTGCTGTTTGATCGGCACCTCCGTCCCAGTCTCTGCCTCCCTTGGTCTCGGCCTGAGGGGAGGCACTGACTTGGGAGCCGCACAGGGGCCTTTTAGATCCCTAGCTAAGCCCAGTGTGGCCGGAGATGGCGAGCCCGGGGCAGCGCGGGCTCGCGGCCCTGACCACGGACGCTCCGACTTGCTCTAGGCCTTACCTCTACCGCAGATCCCTCCTGCGTTGTGTGGCCATGGTGTCTGTAAGCGCCTTGGTGGGCCCGATGGCGGACGATGGGCGGGGGCGACACGCCCTCGGTGAGAAAGCCTTCTCTAGCGATCCGAGAGGGTGCCTTGGGGTACCGGACCCCCCTCCTCTGCGCGTAGTAGCCACGGACGCCACCACCGTGGCGCGTGGGCAGAGCCGCTCTTTGCCTACCGCGGCCGGCGCCTCCCCCCTCCGAGTCGGGGGAGGGTCACGCCCGGCCGGGCC
>NW_027221991.1:37500-42393 GCF_041296265.1 Equus caballus
TCGGCCTTCTCGGAGGCTCGAGGGCTCCGGCGACCCGGCGGACGAGCAGCGGCGAGGCCGCCGGGGCCGCCGCCCTGCCGGGTCGACCGGCGACCCGGCCCCCGGGTCTGGTGGCACGCGGGTCGACCAGATGTCCGCGCCGAGCGCCGCGGGGTCGCGGGGCCACGGGGCGCTCGGGCTTCTCGGAGCCCCGAGGGCTCCCTGGAGCCTGCGGACGAGCAGCGGCGAGGCCCCCGGGGCCGCCGCCCTGCCGGGTCGACCAGCGGCCCGGCCCGGAATCGGCCCCCGGGTCCCGTGGCGCGCGGGCCGACCAGATGTCCGCGCCGAGCGCCGCGTGACTGCGGGTCGCTCGGGCTTCTCGCAGTCCCGAGGGTTCCGCGGGCACGTAGCTGCGAGACCCGGGCGGCTGCCCTCCGCCCGGCTCACGGGGGCGGTCGTGTCCATCAGCTGGTCGTGCGGAAATCCCGTGGTTGGCCTCCCTCCCTCCCTCCCTCCCTCCCTCCCTCGTCCAGCCGCACGTTTGCGGGGTTCGTGCGACTGGGATGAAATAGACCTTCCTTCCAAAGGACAATCGGAGATCATCCATCATACCTCTCGAGTCCCCAAAAGCCAAGAAACACGCCAACCAAAACGCTTTTATTATGCCAACGGTTCCCGTTTTCATTCCTATCGTTTAGGGAGGTTTGGTGGCAGCAGCGGCCGAAAGCAAAAGGAAACCCGAGGAAAGCGGCTCCATCCACCAGGGCTGTGTCTCATCCGTGCCGACGCAGGAGGGACGGGCTTCGTTCGTTCGTTCGCTGCGGCCCAAATTCCCGGGCCGCCCGAGGACCGCTCGCACCGGCCCGAGGGAGGGAGCCCCGGCAGGCAGGACGCCTCCGGTGAAATGGCCAAGTCGACCGCGCGACCCACAACCCGCCCGACTGGGGGCGAGAAGGCGCATGGAGGAGGACTCCGTCCCCTAGTCGGCAGACGGCCCTGGGACAGGGACGTTCGCCAAAACCTCCCCAAGGCCGCTTTCCGTGACCGAGTCGGCCTCCCCGCCTGTACTCGTCCCGGCCCGAGAAACGAGACGCGGGGTGGATCGGGACCAGGCGACGCACCAGGCCGGCCGGCGCTGCATCCTCCCTCCCCCGACCTGACCTGACCTGGACGAACGCCTCCCCATCGCCCGCCCCCGCGAGGCTGATCCGTCCGGCCGGTGAGGAGGCCGCTTGTCGGGCGCCACCGGCTGCCCGGCATCCTCTTATATAGTGTTCGAGGAGGTCGACCAGGTGGCCCGGCCGGGATGGGGGGGGGGGGGGGGGGTGCGGGGGGTGGTGTCCCGGGCGGCGGGGGGCGGGGGGGTAGGAGTGGAGAGGGAAAGGTGGGCGGGGCGAATGCCGGGGGGGGGGGGGGGGGGGGGGGCGGGGGTCGGCGCGGGGCGGGGCGGGGCGGGAGTTGGGGATGGGGGAGGGGCGGGAGGCCGTCTGGACATGGAGGGTCGGAAGAGCGGTGGTGACAATGATTTTCATTATCATTTAGAAAGAAGAACGTGGACTTCTTTAGAGGAGTCCTTTGAATAGCTTCTCCATTTAGTTAACATACATCCAAATGGAGGTCGGGAAACTTGGGTCCTGTTAACATATGGATGGAAGTGGAAAGAACTATCGCGATGACCGTCCTTGTGTTTCTTTTATTTTTTCTTTCTTCCTTCTCCCCAAAGCCGCCCCCCCCCACCCCCGCCCCGCCCCGCCCCGCCCCGTCCCGTCCCGTCCCGTCCATCCATAGTTGTAGGTTCCAGTGGTAGGTCTTTCGGGTTTCTGCTATGTGGGCTTGAAGGGCGATGCTGGGTCTGGGGCTGCGCCCAGGATCCGAACCGGTGAAAACCTGGGCCGTCGAAGCCGGGGGTCGGGGTGGGGGCGCGTACTTGACCGCTCGTCCACGGGCTCGGCCCCCGGCCCTTGTTTTCTAGGGAGAGAGACAGAGAGACCCGATCCATTTTCTCTTGGCCTCTAAAGCGTGTGTGTGGTCGAAAGGCGACGGAGAGAGGGGTTCTGGTCCAGAAAGCCCCGACCGCGCCGCCGCGGGGATCGGTCGGTCCCGCCCGAACCGTCCGAGTCGGAAAGGAACGGACAGCTTTCCTCCTTTGGGCCCCTGACTTGGGACCAACAGGGGAAGAGAAACAGGCCTCTCTCCCTCACACCCTGGCCCCTTCCCCCAGGACGCCCTCCTTCTAGTCAGCCCGCCTCTGGCTTTTCCACACGCCGACGACCGCTCGTCGGCATGGACCCACCTTCCTTGGGGGACACCACCACACGACTCTCCCACTCGTCTGCCTGCCTTTCGTTGGCGTCGCTGCCAAAGGCGAGGGGTAGGGGTGGCGGTGGCAGGGACGGCAGGGGCCCAGCGGCTCTCTGGAGGGTGAGGAAGTCTTGCTGGTTCTCCTAGGTCGGTGATCTTTCTCGATCTCCACACACATTCTTCGTTTGGGGAGCCAAGAGACGCCCTCTGAGGAATCCCTATGGCCAGGGTCGATCACTTACTCGCTCACTGCCTCGGCCTCGGCCTTGGCCTCTGTCCACCTTGTCTCTCTCCCTCCCTCCCTCCCTCGTCGGTCTCTGTGTGTGGACGTCTAGGTGGAGGCGAGGCAGGGAGGCCATCCACCCACCCACCCACCTCGTGGTTTACCACACGCTCTACACGGAGGTAGAATTCCCATCCCACCGAATCCATCCTTTCCACGGGGCACAAGCCAGTGGCCTTCGGGAGTCTCCCTCCCCAAGGTGGCGCATCCGTCACGGCTATCTATTTCCAGAAGGTTTCCGTTTCCATCCCCTCCCTCCGAAAGAAAAAACGGCCCCACTCCCGGATCTGCCTCACCACGACCACCACCACCGCCGCCATCTGCTGTCGCCCTCTAGGGTTGGACCGTTCTAGCTCTCTCCTCTGTGTGGAATCGCAACGTAGGTCGCCTTGGATGTCTGGCACCTCTCACTTAGCAGAAGGTTTTGGAGGCTCAGGCTGGGCCACGCTTTGGCCCGGGTCAGTGTTCCGTTCCTCCGGACGGCTTCCTCGTTTTCCACGAGAAGGAGCCGTGAAGACGGAAAGGAAGGGCGGATGGATGGCTTCTCCCGTGCTACCGAGTCCCTCTCCCCTTTTCCCCAAAGCGTGAGGGGCGGTCGACAGGATCTTCTCTGATGACAAAAGTCAGAGGCACCCCGGGTCAGACACCGTGCGAGGCGTTGGTGTGTTCTCGAGACGAGAACACGTCCCCGTCAGCGTTTCCTGTCGTTCTCGTTCCGAAAGGATTCACGCGCCACCCCGTCTCCCTCAAGGTCTTAGGGCTGTCGTGCTCCGCAGCCGTCACGTGTCGTGGATCCTGGGCACCACCACGCCACCCCCCCCCCCCCCCCCCCGCCATAGCTGTCGATCGCTACGTGGCACGCCTACGTTTGCCCAAAAGAGCAGTCCGATGGACAGCGTGGGTGCTTTTCCCAGCAGGCAGGCAGGTGAGAGTCACCCCTCTAGAAGGTTTCCAAGCCCCGTTCCATTCTCAGAGGCAGCTCCTTTGGCCATCAAGGAGGCAGGCGATGGGGGGGGGGGGGGGGGGTGGGGATGGGGCCGGGGCCTCTGTCCCTCTGTCGCGGTAGAAATGATTGGGAAAGGAGGGACGATGGGCGTAGGTCAACCATCCTGGGCGGTGGTGCTTTGGGAGCTTTTTCTAGAAGAAGGAGCGAACGGCCTTCCCTGGGAAGGGAGGAAACCAGAGGAGGTCCCCCTCAGACCGACCTGACACGAGAAGGACACTCTCTCTCTCTCTCCCTTTTCTTCCTGACTTGAAATCAGGAGACAAAACTCCCCTGCCAAAGGGGCCCTCCCGAAACGGGGAGTGAGGAAGACCTCCTTCTCTTCACCGGCTGAAGTTCTCCCTGCCTTTCCTGGACGGGAAGGATAGCACCTACGCCCGCTGCCGTCGGCGACTTTTAGTCCACCTGGAGAGGAAGAAATTCTTTCCCGTGGCCGAACCCTGGCGGTTCGTTCGTGCTGCAGAGGACGTGGCCCTCTCTGACACACCCAGGAACCTCCTCGCTCCGGGTCGCTCCGGGTCGAGGAGAGGGAGTTCTGTTCTGTGGTTTAGAATGGTGCTTAAAAAGGGACATCGCTTACAAAGGGTCCTCGTCCCCCCTTCCTAAACGGACGGCTCGGCTCGGAGGCGTGAGATACGTTTCGCATCCTCCTCGTCGTCTTCACTCAAAGTTTTATTGGAGTTTTGAAGATTTTATTTTTTGTCTTTCCTTTTTCTCCCCAAAGCCCCCCGGTACATAGTTGTGTGTTCTTCGTTGTGGGTCCTTCTAGCGGTGGCATGTGGGACGCCGCCTCAGCGTGGTTTGATGAGCAGTGCCGTGTCCGCGCCCGGGATCCGAACCGACGAAACACTGGGCCGCCTGCAGCGGAGCGCGCGAACTTAACCACTCGGCCACGGGGCCAGCCCCTTACTGGATTTTTAAAACAACTCCGGGGGCCGGCCCGGTGGCGCAGCGGTGAAGTTCGCACGTTCCGCTCCGCCGGCCCCGGGTTCGCCGGTCCGGATCCCGGGCGCAGGACCCAGCACCGCTTGGCGAGACACTCTATGGCAGGCATCCCACCTGGAAAGTAGAGGGGGATGGGCACGGATGTCAGCTCAGGGCCAGTCTTCCTCGGCCGACAGAGGAGGATTGGCGGCAGATGTTCGCTCAGGGCTCATCTTCCTCAAAAATAAAATAATAAATCGATTCGATAAAATATCAAATAACACAACCGCGGGATCACGACTTAGAGTCACCATTGGCCCGATGATGCCACTCCCCACCCCCCCCCACACCCCTACCCCCCACCATTTGGAGAAAAAAAAAAAAAAAATCGTTCCTGTTTGTC
>NW_027221992.1:2500-20000 GCF_041296265.1 Equus caballus
GCGGGCCGACCAGATGTCCGCGCCGAGCGCCGCGTGACTGCGGGTCGCTCGGGCTTCTCGCAGTCCCGAGGGTTCCGCGGGCACGTAGCTGCGAGACCCGGGCGGCTGCCCTCCGCCCGGCTCACGGGGGCGGTCGTGTCCATCAGCTGGTCGTGCGGAAATCCCGTGGTTGGCCTCCCTCCCTCCCTCCCTCCCTCCCTCCCTCGTCCAGCCGCACGTTTGCGGGGTTCGTGCGACTGGGATGAAATAGACCTTCCTTCCAAAGGACAATCGGAGATCATCCATCATACCTCTCGAGTCCCCAAAAGCCAAGAAACACGCCAACCAAAACGCTTTTATTATGCCAACGGTTCCCGTTTTCATTCCTATCGTTTAGGGAGGTTTGGTGGCAGCAGCGGCCGAAAGCAAAAGGAAACCCGAGGAAAGCGGCTCCATCCACCAGGGCTGTGTCTCATCCGTGCCGACGCAGGAGGGACGGGCTTCGTTCGTTCGTTCGCTGCGGCCCAAATTCCCGGGCCGCCCGAGGACCGCTCGCACCGGCCCGAGGGAGGGAGCCCCGGCAGGCAGGACGCCTCCGGTGAAATGGCCAAGTCGACCGCGCGACCCACAACCCGCCCGACTGGGGGCGAGAAGGCGCATGGAGGAGGACTCCGTCCCCTAGTCGGCAGACGGCCCTGGGACAGGGACGTTCGCCAAAACCTCCCCAAGGCCGCTTTCCGTGACCGAGTCGGCCTCCCCGCCTGTACTCGTCCCGGCCCGAGAAACGAGACGCGGGGTGGATCGGGACCAGGCGACGCACCAGGCCGGCCGGCGCTGCATCCTCCCTCCCCCGACCTGACCTGACCTGGACGAACGCCTCCCCATCGCCCGCCCCCGCGAGGCTGATCCGTCCGGCCGGTGAGGAGGCCGCTTGTCGGGCGCCACCGGCTGCCCGGCATCCTCTTATATAGTGTTCGAGGAGGTCGACCAGGTGGCCCGGCCGGGATGGGGGGGGGGGGGGGGGGGGGCGGGGGGTGGTGTCCCGGGCGGCGGGGGGGGGGGGGGGTAGGAGTGGAGAGGGAAAGGTGGGCGGGGCGAAAGCCGGGGGGGGGGGGGGGGGGGGGGGGGGGGCGGGGGTCGGCGCGGGGCGGGGCGGGGCGGGAGTTGGGGATGGGGGAGGGGCGGGAGGCCGTCTGGACATGGAGGGTCGGAAGAGCGGTGGTGACAATGATTTTCATTATCATTTAGAAAGAAGAACGTGGACTTCTTTAGAGGAGTCCTTTGAATAGCTTCTCCATTTAGTTAACATACATCCAAATGGAGGTCGGGAAACTTGGGTCCTGTTAACATATGGATGGAAGTGGAAAGAACTATCGCGATGACCGTCCTTGTGTTTCTTTTATTTTTTCTTTCTTCCTTCTCCCCAAAGCCGCCCCCCCCCACCCCCGCCCCGCCCCGCCCCGCCCCGTCCCGTCCCGTCCCGTCCATCCATAGTTGTAGGTTCCAGTGGTAGGTCTTTCGGGTTTCTGCTATGTGGGCTTGAAGGGCGATGCTGGGTCTGGGGCTGCGCCCAGGATCCGAACCGGTGAAAACCTGGGCCGTCGAAGCCGGGGGTCGGGGTGGGGGCGCGTACTTGACCGCTCGTCCACGGGCTCGGCCCCCGGCCCTTGTTTTCTAGGGAGAGAGACAGAGAGACCCGATCCATTTTCTCTTGGCCTCTAAAGCGTGTGTGTGGTCGAAAGGCGACGGAGAGAGGGGTTCTGGTCCAGAAAGCCCCGACCGCGCCGCCGCGGGGATCGGTCGGTCCCGCCCGAACCGTCCGAGTCGGAAAGGAACGGACAGCTTTCCTCCTTTGGGCCCCTGACTTGGGACCAACAGGGGAAGAGAAACAGGCCTCTCTCCCTCACACCCTGGCCCCTTCCCCCAGGACGCCCTCCTTCTAGTCAGCCCGCCTCTGGCTTTTCCACACGCCGACGACCGCTCGTCGGCATGGACCCACCTTCCTTGGGGGACACCACCACACGACTCTCCCACTCGTCTGCCTGCCTTTCGTTGGCGTCGCTGCCAAAGGCGAGGGGTAGGGGTGGCGGTGGCAGGGACGGCAGGGGCCCAGCGGCTCTCTGGAGGGTGAGGAAGTCTTGCTGGTTCTCCTAGGTCGGTGATCTTTCTCGATCTCCACACACATTCTTCGTTTGGGGAGCCAAGAGACGCCCTCTGAGGAATCCCTATGGCCAGGGTCGATCACTTACTCGCTCACTGCCTCGGCCTCGGCCTTGGCCTCTGTCCACCTTGTCTCTCTCCCTCCCTCCCTCCCTCGTCGGTCTCTGTGTGTGGACGTCTAGGTGGAGGCGAGGCAGGGAGGCCATCCACCCACCCACCCACCTCGTGGTTTACCACACGCTCTACACGGAGGTAGAATTCCCATCCCACCGAATCCATCCTTTCCACGGGGCACAAGCCAGTGGCCTTCGGGAGTCTCCCTCCCCAAGGTGGCGCATCCGTCACGGCTATCTATTTCCAGAAGGTTTCCGTTTCCATCCCCTCCCTCCGAAAGAAAAAACGGCCCCACTCCCGGATCTGCCTCACCACGACCACCACCACCGCCGCCATCTGCTGTCGCCCTCTAGGGTTGGACCGTTCTAGCTCTCTCCTCTGTGTGGAATCGCAACGTAGGTCGCCTTGGATGTCTGGCACCTCTCACTTAGCAGAAGGTTTTGGAGGCTCAGGCTGGGCCACGCTTTGGCCCGGGTCAGTGTTCCGTTCCTCCGGACGGCTTCCTCGTTTTCCACGAGAAGGAGCCGTGAAGACGGAAAGGAAGGGCGGATGGATGGCTTCTCCCGTGCTACCGAGTCCCTCTCCCCTTTTCCCCAAAGCGTGAGGGGCGGTCGACAGGATCTTCTCTGATGACAAAAGTCAGAGGCACCCCGGGTCAGACACCGTGCGAGGCGTTGGTGTGTTCTCGAGACGAGAACACGTCCCCGTCAGCGTTTCCTGTCGTTCTCGTTCCGAAAGGATTCACGCGCCACCCCGTCTCCCTCAAGGTCTTAGGGCTGTCGTGCTCCGCAGCCGTCACGTGTCGTGGATCCTGGGCACCACCACGCCACCCCGCCCCCGCCCCCCCGCCATAGCTGTCGATCGCTACGTGGCACGCCTACGTTTGCCCAAAAGAGCAGTCCGATGGACAGCGTGGGTGCTTTTCCCAGCAGGCAGGCAGGTGAGAGTCACCCCTCTAGAAGGTTTCCAAGCCCCGTTCCATTCTCAGAGGCAGCTCCTTTGGCCATCAAGGAGGCAGGCGATGGGGGTGGGGGTGGGGATGGGGATGGGGCCGGGGCCTCTGTCCCTCTGTCGCGGTAGAAATGATTGGGAAAGGAGGGACGATGGGCGTAGGTCAACCATCCTGGGCGGTGGTGCTTTGGGAGCTTTTTCTAGAAGAAGGAGCGAACGGCCTTCCCTGGGAAGGGAGGAAACCAGAGGAGGTCCCCCTCAGACCGACCTGACACGAGAAGGACACTCTCTCTCTCTCTCCCTTTTCTTCCTGACTTGAAATCAGGAGACAAAACTCCCCTGCCAAAGGGGCCCTCCCGAAACGGGGAGTGAGGAAGACCTCCTTCTCTTCACGGCTGAAGTTCTCCCTGCCTTTCCTGGACGGGAAGGATAGCACCTACGCCCGCTGCCGTCGGCGACTTTTAGTCCACCTGGAGAGGAAGAAATTCTTTCCCGTGGCCGAACCCTGGCGGTTCGTTCGTGCTGCAGAGGACGTGGCCCTCTCTGACACACCCAGGAACCTCCTCGCTCCGGGTCGCTCCGGGTCGAGGAGAGGGAGTTCTGTTCTGTGGTTTAGAATGGTGCTTAAAAAGGGACATCGCTTACAAAGGGTCCTCGTCCCCCTTCCTAAACGGACGGCTCGGCTCGGAGGCGTGAGATACGTTTCGCATCCTCCTCGTCGTCTTCACTCAAAGTTTTATTGGAGTTTTGAAGATTTTATTTTTTGTCTTTCCTTTTTCTCCCCAAAGCCCCCCGGTACATAGTTGTGTGTTCTTCGTTGTGGGTCCTTCTAGCGGTGGCATGTGGGACGCCGCCTCAGCGTGGTTTGATGAGCAGTGCCGTGTCCGCGCCCGGGATCCGAACCGACGAAACACTGGGCCGCCTGCAGCGGAGCGCGCGAACTTAACCACTCGGCCACGGGGCCAGCCCCTTACTGGATTTTTAAAACAACTCCGGGGGCCGGCCCGGTGGCGCAGCGGTGAAGTTCGCACGTTCCGCTCCGCCGGCCCCGGGTTCGCCGGTCCGGATCCCGGGCGCAGGACCCAGCACCGCTTGGCGAGACACTCTATGGCAGGCATCCCACCTGGAAAGTAGAGGGGGATGGGCACGGATGTCAGCTCAGGGCCAGTCTTCCTCGGCCGACAGAGGAGGATTGGCGGCAGATGTTCGCTCAGGGCTCATCTTCCTCAAAAATAAAATAATAAATCGATTCGATAAAATATCAAATAACACAACCGCGGGATCACGACTTAGAGTCACCATTGGCCCGATGATGCCACTCCCCACCCCCCCCACACCCCTACCCCCCACCATTTGGAGGTGCCGTCAGTGGGATTCGTTCCTGTTTGTCCATCTTTCTTCCTCTTTTTTTTTTTTTTTTTTTTAAAGACCGGCACCCGAGCTCATTGCCAATCTTATCTTTTCTTTTTATTCCTCCTCCTTCTTCTTCTTCTCCCCAGAGCACCCCAGTACCTAGTTGTATATTCTCTTTGAGGGTCCCTCTGGTTCTGCCGTGTGGGACGCCACCTCAGCGTGGCTTGATGAGCGGTACCGTGTCCGAGCCCAGGATCCGAACCTTTGAAGCCCCGGGCCGCTGAAGCGGAGCGTGCAAACTCAACCGCTCGGCCACGGGGTCAGCCCCTTCAGAGGAGGAGGAGGAGGAGGAGGAGGAGGAGGAGGAGGAGGAGGAGGAGGAGGAGGCAGGCGCTGTGTGAAGTCGCCAGTGAGTCTGTGGAAAGAGACGGAGGATTTCCCATGGGAAGCTGGGGCGGGGGACACGGACCAATGTCGTGCGAACTTGAAGGTGAATGATCAAAAAACCCACACACGCCTAGAGCAGCGGGTTGCCAGTTAGGAGTTTGCTTGCCGGGCCCATAACGCAGGGCTCATCGATGAGCCAAACCGTCCGTGATCCTCAAGCAGTCTAGTAGGGTTAGAGAAAGGAGGGGGGCACTCTTTCTGCCCCAGACGAGGCGAGTTTCTCAGACAGCCACCCTGCCCCAACATCTTCCCTCCCTGCCTCCCGGCCCTTGGCGGACTGCGGCCTAAGGGTGGGGGAATTGAAGAAAGCCGTTCAATGGAAAAGAGCCCGAGGCCATGGGAGAGAGCTTCCTGCACTTGAATGAAGCCCTGACACCAGGCCCGTCGGAATGAATGGGCCTGACCTCCCCTCCCCCCTCCCCCCTCCCAGGCTGGCGAGTCCCACCGACTCGACTCGGCAGTGGAAGGCTAGGGGTTTCCTCCGAAATGGTGAACCGGCCCCCTTGTCCACAGGAAAACCACACACGGCTACAGCCTAGGCAGGATCTCGGGCCAAGTCGTCAGGGTGGCAAGATGATGGTGGATGAGAGGAAACTTGTTCTGGGACCGCCCCGCCCCCCCCATCGCCTCTCTGGCTGACAAGAGGGCTGGGGAGCGGTGAGGGTCAGGGGGAGAGTGGGGGCGGGGCCGGGACAGGGACCACCGGGCAGTAGGACGGGAGTAGCCCTGAGGCCTGCCTGCCTGCCTGCCTGCCTGCTTCCTTCCCTGCCGGCGCAGGGCTGAGAGAGGCACGGGGCACGCTGGCTCCTGCCCCTTCACTCATTCGGGAAGCCTTCTGTTGTTGCTCCTGAGGTGCCGGCTGCGGTGACAGACAGAGCAAAACTCCTCTCTCTGTCTATTTCTTCAAAGGCCCGAGTCTGAGCTACGACAGATTCCCCTGTGGCTCGACCCGCAACCTCCCATCCTGCCAGACCAGACCCCTTGTCCAAAAACCTCCACTGGAGGAGCTCTTTCACCTGACCCGGAAAGGAAACACCAGCCCTGCCTCAGCCTCACACCCACCACCACCACCACCACCACAACCATCCCCCCCCGCCCCACTCTCCTCCGGACCCAGATACCTAACAGAGAGAACAAAAATCCAAAAATCCTGCTGCTCTCCTTCTACCGCCTCCACTTTAGAAGAGTCGGTCTCCCCCGAACACCTCAGACTCTGTGACTTCCCGCGGCCTCCCTTTCCCCGT
Source organism: Equus caballus (assembly GCF_041296265.1). NCBI lineage: Eukaryota > Metazoa > Chordata > Mammalia > Perissodactyla > Equidae > Equus > Equus caballus. The sequence goes on from NW_027221992.1 coordinate 8,749, forward strand.
CCCCATGCTCTCCCCGGACGGGCCCCATCTTACACTCGAACGACAGCTCCACCGCTCGGGGCAGCTAGACACGATGTCCCAAAGTGGCCCAGACGGTAGCCTGGTCGATTCCAAAGGACCCACACACGCAGTCGGCCATAAACGTGGTGTGGAGATCGTGGACGTTCGCGGGCCTCTGATGAAATTGCTGCTCCGGGGACCCCGGCGTCTAGGACCCGTCTTCTCCATGTTCTTCACACTGTTGCTCCTGGGCCGGTTATTCTCTTCCCTCTCGCTGACCTTAACGTTTTGTCTCTGCCATTGAATTTTTTTTTTAAAGATTTTATTTTTTCCTTTTTCTCCCCAAAGCCCCCCGGTACATAGTTGTGTATTCTTCGTTGTGGGTTCTTCTAGTTGTGGCATGTGGGACGCTGCCTCAGCGTGGTCTGATGAACAGTGCCATGTCCGCGCCCAGGATTCGAACCCACGAAACACTGGGCCGCCTGCAGCGGAGCGTGCGAACTTAACCACTCGGCCACGGGGCCAGCCCCCTCTGCCATTGAATTTTGACTGTGCGAATGTGACTTGCCGCTGTAGGGCTGCGTGGATCTCTCAGGCATCCTGCTGTGCCATGCGGGGGGGGGGGGAATCCTTGGTGGGTGGGTCGATAGACGTCCCTTTGGTTGTCCCCTGGAGGGGAGAGACAGAGGGGACGACTCAATCCACCACGAACGCTGATGTCGCTCCGATAAACCTGTAGCGGTGATTCTAGTTTATGGCCCGTGTCCTGAAAAGAACTTCCCGAAGGGCCAGCCCGGCGGCACAGCAGTTAAGTTCGCACGTTCCGTTTTGTCGGCCAGGGGTTCGCCGGTTCGGATCCGGGGTGCGGACGTGGCGCCGCTTGGTGAGCCACGCTGTGGTTGGCGTCCCGCCTATCAACGGGAGGAGGATGGGCACGGATGTTAGCTCGGGACCACTCTCCCGGGGCAAAAAGAGGAGAATTGGCAGCAGGTGTCAGCTCGGGGCTCGTCTTCCTCGAAAAATAAATTAATTAAATAAATAAAAACAACTTCCCAAACCTCTCTGATAACTTGAAGCTTTGAAGTTTTGCGAGGTGAAATCAGGTGATAAAAAAGTCCACGGACGGGGGCAGCCCCGTGGCCGAGTGGTTAAGTTCACACGCTCCCCTTCGGCGGCCCAGGGTTTTGCCCGTTCAGATCCCAGGCACGGACACGGCACCGCTCGTCGGGCCGTGTGGAGGCGGCGTCCCACATGCCACAACTAGAACGGCCCTCAACTAAGATAGACAACTATGTCATGGGGGGGATTTGGGGAGAAAAATCGCGGGGGGGGGGGAAACAAAAACGGAAGATTGGCAACAGTCGTTAGCTCGGGTGCCAAACTTAAGACAAAAACAATTTCCTTGACGATGTAGATCATTTCCGAGTAAGATAGAACCTGAGACGTGAGTGGCTAAATAGAAGTTTATCTACTTTGGGTTTGTGAGGATACGGAAACGAAAAGACCTTTGGGTCTATCGAGGAACACGTCTCGTGCTTTATTAAAAGCTTTGACAGGGGACGGCGGCACGGCGGCATAGTGGTTAAGCTCCTGCACTCAGCTTCGGCAGCCTGGGGTCCTCGGGTTCAGATCCCGGGCGTGGACCTCCACCGCTCCTCACTCCGGGCTGTGGTGGCATCCCGTCCGCAAGATCAAGGAAGTGGGGCGCAGGTGTTACCTCGGGCCCGCTCTCCCTCAAGCAGAAAGAAGAGGAAGATTGGCAACAGGCGTCAGCTCTGTGAGGGCCGATCTTCCTCACCCAAAAACTAAAGTGAGATGAAATCAAATAAAGCGAAGGAAGAGATAAACCTATGAAATCCCATGTTTCTAAAAGTGGCCAAGTGTTTAGAAATTGGCCAAGCGACAGACTGCTCATGGGAAGGACAGTTCCTAATTGCTGACTTCTTAGTTTTCACCAAAATTAAGGTTCGTGAGGGTTAAAAATTCTACTTAACGAATGCGATGAAAGCCACTAGGCCGGCCCAGTGGCGCGCTGGTTAAGTGTGCCTGTTCCACTTCGCCGGCCCGGGGTTCGCCGGTTCGGATCCCGGGGGTGGACGTGGCACCGCTGGGCGAGCCACGTGGTGGTAGGCGTCCCACATATGAAATAGAGGAAGATGGGCACGGAGGTTAGCTCAGGGCCAGCCTTCCTCGGCAAAAAGAGGAGGATTGGCAGCAGTTAGCTCAGGGCTCATCGTCCTCAAAACAAAACAACACAAAACAAAACAAAAAGCCACTAAAAGTGAATATGGGAAACATCTTTGTGTTCAAGGAAAGTGAGATGGCTGCCTTCAGGCAAGAGGGCCTAAAAAGTAAAGATCGTTTTGTCTGTGAAAAGGTGATCACGGGGAAAAAAATCTGAGAAAAAGGTCTGTTCGTGGTCAAGTGGCCTAAAATTGGAACGAGTGGACAGATAGAAATGGCGAGCGATAGGATCTATTGGAGTCTATGAGGAAGCCATTGGGTGTCGGCCTAATTCGGCCTGACAGTGTTTTTCCAAAAGGGCCTGACGTGGCCGTCGAGCACGCATTGCATCGTAGATCTGCTTTAAACATTTCCTACGGCAAGAACCAATGCCCTTAAGGGAAAGGAGCAGCTTCCCCGTGCTCGGGCCTTTCCTTAAGGAGAGGCATCTTTCCTTAGGCTAGGAACGGATGGTTGCGCTCACCTTTGACCATCCGGCTCACCTGTGACCACCCAGGCCCAGACAACAGACCTGCCACCCAGCGGTGTCTGTCGATCGCTGTGCTGACAGAGCAGTGTCGCGACTATCGTCCAAGGGACCTTTCGATCCTATGTGAAACGTCCTCTCTGGGGGTCTAGAAGCACTCTGTACACCCCACTTCCCGGGCGCCCTTTCTTCCTTCAGGAAGAAAGGCCCCGGGCCACAGTCCTTACATCTTAGGTCAGAATAAACTCACCCCGATTTTCACGGATAGATTGGTTCCGGATTATTTCCATCGACAGAATGGAATCAAGTCAATGAGTTTCAAGATCGGAGGGAAGCTGATGCAAAATCAGAATTGGTTTTTCTCGCTCTCGAAAGGATACTTTTCTCTAACTTCTAGTCTCCTCCTGATAAAGACATTGGAAAAGGTTTCTCTTGACCTCTGAGGGAATCGACACCAAAGACAGAGATCCTCCATTTTGTCAGAATGATTTCCTAGGCCTCTAACGGAGGAGGCCTCCCTCGGACGGGAGCTCAGCTTTTGTTTTGCAACAGTTTTCCTCTCTCTGCTTGCCTTTAACATCTCCTTTCCCGTTCTTCTTTTTTGGAAGGGAAATACGTGCACCGCTGGGGGGGGGGGGGGGGGAAGAATTTTCTAAATGACCAAAGAAGATCTACGACTGTTGTTATTTTGGTTTCACGGAGCAGTTCCACGTCCACATTTACCCCATTTTAAACACCCACACACACTCACAGCACGGCGCTGTGAGGATGTCCCGGGGAACTCGATTTGTGGAGGGAATGGCTGTGAGGTCTCTGCCCCCAACCCGCACCATTTGGGTGCTTCTGCTTGTTGATGAGGACGGGAAGCCCTGCTGAAATCCATATTCTTATCACCACACGTGAATCTGCACCCATGCTCCCCCCGTGTGTCATCTTTGGGCTTTGCTGTGGCCCCGTGCGGAGGGAGACCCGTTTTGTCTTGTAAACTTTTCAGCGGCCAAGCGGCTCGGTCCTTTCCTCTACGACTTGTGGGCTCTGTCTGTCCGTCTGCCTTAGAAAGACCCTCTGGGCCGGAAGTGACAGGCTGCACACAATTCCTGACAGACTGCGGACAATTCCTCCGTCGTCACGGTCCTTCTCTGATGACGTGCATGGTTTCGGTTTGACAGCGACCCCCACCCCCCACCCCGCCCTGATTTTCTAAGTCCTCCCGGGACCCGGGAAGTGCTCGGGCCGCTCAGGGAATCGGGGGCCGGCAGCCCCGGCCTGCCCCGTGGCATCTCCGGGGACTTTTCCACCCTCTGTCCGCGTCAGCCAGCCGGCAGCCCCGGCCCGGCCCAGGAGTCACGTGGGGAGTCTGTCCCCTTCCTGGCAAGCCCACCCACCCCACCCCCCTCCCCGCCGATTTTCCAAGACCTCCTTCTGCGCCCAGGGTTGCCCTGTGCTGCCTGGGAGCTCCGAGGTGGACATCCTGGGGCCTCGCGTGGTGACCTCCCGGCCGCCCCAAGCGGGCCCAGAGAGAAAGAGAGAGAGAGACAGAGTCAGAGACAGAGAGACAGAGAGACAGAGACAGAGGTAGACAGAGAGAGACCTGACCCGGCGGTGGGCTCAGGCTGTGCACTCTCGCTGGCCGGTGACCCGGTTCCCTCCCGCTGACCCCTCCGCGCCGGTTGTTGGGCGCCATCTGGCGGCCGCTTTTACAGAGTGGCCCTCCTCCGGAGCCCCGGCGACATGAGCAAGGGATGGGACTTGCAGGACATCTGTGTGGTTTCCAGTGTGGGTCTGTGTGGAACAGAGCTGCTAAGAACATTCATGCCCCGGATTCTGTGTGAATGAACAGGAACGTGGCCGCAGCCCCCACCCCGCCCCCCGCCCCAGCCCCCGGGAGTGGCGGGAGTGGTGCCCTCCAGACCACCCTCGGGTTGGATGCCTCCCTCCCTGGAAGGACTCACGGGACTCCACAAAAGCTGACTTCCTGGAGGTCCAGCGGAGACCCCCAAGGCCCAAGGCCCCCCCCCACCACCACCACAGATCACTGTGGAAGCCTTAACGACCCAAGGCTCCAGCTACATACAGACGCTCTTAGGAGGCAAGATACACCAAGGGCTTATGTAGGTTGCCACTTTCGGTGGTTGTTTCCGCGGCGTGTGAGTTTTGGAACCCGCCACGCCATTTTTCACAGAGGCCATACCGTTTCCCTTCACCACCAGTGAGGCGTGAGTGACTGACTTGGCTTCTCCGCGACCTCACTAGCAGTTTGATCCTGTTCCTGTATTTGGAAGAAGCCAGTCTCACCCGTGTGTCCCCACAATGTCTCCCTCTAATTTTCTCACTTGCTTTTCCAGGGAACAGCTCACATCTTTGCATGCGCTTATTGGTCATCCATGCGTACCTCCTCCTCCCCAGGTGAAAGTGCCTGCTCTGTCTATTGGCCTTCCATTGTATTTGTATTTTTCAGTGTTGATTTCCCCCGGGTCTCCACTCCATTGTGGGGGTTTTTTGTTGTTGTTGTTTTTTTTTTTTCTGCTTAAAGATTGCCACCTGAGCTAAGCCTCTGTTTCCCATCTTTGTCAGTTTCAGAGGGTAGATTTCTCAGTCTTGCTCTTTCCCAAGTTCTGCACGCCCTTGTGTGTGTGTGTGTTTTTTTTTTTTTTTTTTTGCTCAAATATTGAACCTAAGCTAGCATCTGTTGCCCATCTTCGTCAGTTTGAGAGGGTAGGTTTCTCAGTGTTGCTTTTTCCCCAGGTCTCCAAGTCCCTCAGTGTGTGTGTGTGTGAGTGTGTGTGTTTTCTTTGCAAGATTGGCACTTGAGCTAACGTGTGTTGCCAATCTTTGTCAGTTTCAGAGGCTAGATTTTTCAGTATCGCTCTTTCCCAAGGTCTCCACTCCCTTGCTCTTTTCTTTTCTTTTTTTTTTTTTTTTTTGGCTTAAAGATTGTCACCTGAGCTAGGCTCTGTTGCCCTGCTTCCTCCGTTTCAGCGGGTACCTTTTTTCAGGGTTGCTTTTTCACCGGGTCTCCTCGCCATTGTATTTTTATATTTTTTATTTTTTTTGCTTAATGATTGCCACCTGAGCTAGCCTCTGTTGCCCATCTTCTTCAGTTTCAGATGGTAGATTTCTCAGTGTTGCTTTTTCCCCAGGTCTCCACGCCCTTGTGTGTTTCTTTTGCTTAACGATTGCCACCTGAGCTAGCCTCTGTGGCCCATCTTTGTCAGTTTCAGAGGGTAGATTTCTCAGTCTTGCTCTTTCCCAAGTTCTGCACGCCCTTGTGTGTGGGTTTTTTTTTTTTTTTTTTTTGCTCAAATATTGAACCTAAGCTAGCATCTGTTGCCCTTCTTCGTCAGTTTCAGAGGGTGGATTTCTCCGTGTTGCTTTTTCCCCAGGTCTCCACGCCCTTGTGTGTTTCTTTTGCTTAACGATTGCCACCTGAGCTAGCCTCTGTGGCCCATTTTCGTCAGCTTCAGAGGGTGGATTTCTCAGTGTTGCTTTTTCCCCAGGTCTCCAAGTCCCTCAGTGTGTGTGTGTGTGAGTGTGTGTGTTTTCTTTGCAAGATTGGCACTTGAGCTAACGTGTGTTGCCAGTCTTTGTCAGTCAGAGGCTAGATTTTTCAGTATCGCTCTTTCCCAAGGTCTCCACTCCCTTGCTCTTTTCTTTCTTTCTTCCTTTCTTTCTTTCTTTCTTTCTTTTTGGCTTAAATATTGTCACCTGAGCTAGGCTCTGTTGCCCTGCTTCCTCCGTTTCAGCGGGTACCTTTTTTCAGGGTTGCTTTTTCACCGGGTCTCCTCGCCATTGTAGTTTTTTATTTTATTTTATTATTTTGCTTAATGATTGCCACCTGAGGTAGCCTCTGTTGCCCATTTTCGTCAGCTTCAGAGGGTGGATTTCTCAGTGTTGCTTTTTCCCCAGGTCTCCACGCCCTTGTGTGTTTCTTTTGCTTAAAGATTGCCACCTGAGCTAGCCTCTGTTGCGCTTCTTTCTCAGTTTCAGAGGGTAGATTTCTCAGTGTTGCTTTTTCGCCAGCTCTCCACGCCCTGGTGTCTTTCTTTTCTGCTTAAAGGTTCCAACCTGAGCTAGCGTCTGTTGCCCATGTTCCTCAGTTTCAGAGGGTGGATTTCTCCGTGCTGCTTTTTACCCGGGTCTCCACGCCCTTGTGTGTTTCTTTTGCTTAACGATTGCCACCTGAGCTAGCCTCTGTTGCGCTTCTTTCTCAGTTTCTGAGGGTGGATTTCTCAGTGTTGCTTTTTCCCCAGGTCTCCACGCCCTTGTGTGTTTCTTTTGCTTAACGATTGCCGCCTGAGCTAGCCTCTGTGGCCCATTTTCGTCAGCTTCAGAGGGTGGATTTCTCAGTGTTGCTTTTTCCCCAGGTCTCCACGTCCCTCAGTGTGTGTGTGTGTGTGTGAGTGTGTGTGTTTTCTTTGCAAGATTGGCACTTGAGCTAACGTGTGTTGCCCATCTTTGTCAGTTTCAGAGGCTAGATTTTTCAGTATCGCTCTTTCCCAAGGTCTCCACTCCCTTGCTCTTTTCTTTGTTTCTTTGTTTCTTTCTTTCTTTCTTTTTGGCTTAAATATTGTCACCTGAGCTAGGCTCTGTTGCCCTGCTTCCTCCGTTTCAGAGGGTACCTTTTTTCAGGGTTGCTTTTTCACCGGGTCTCCTCGCCATTGTAGTTTTTTATTTTATTTATTTATTTTTTTGCTTAACGATTGCCACCTGAGCTAGCCTGTGTTGCCCATGTTCGTCAGTTTCAGAGGGTAGATTTCTCAGCGTTGCTTTTTCCCCAGGTCTCTACGCGCTTGTGTGTGTGTGTGTGTGTGTGTGTGTGTTCTGCTTAAAGATTGCCACCCGAGCTAGCCCCTGTTGCCCATCTTCGTCAGTTTCAGAGGGTAGATTTCTCAGTGTTGATTTTCCCCCAGTTCTCCACGCCCTCGTGCTTTTTTTTTTTTTTTAATTTCCTTAAATGTCGGCACCTCAGCTAGCCTCTTTTTCCCATCTTCGTCCGTTTCAGCGGGTAGACTCTCCGCCTGCCTTCGACAGACCCTCTGCGCTTGAAAGCTTTCCTCCTCCCGTCATCACGGTCCTTCTCGGATGACGTGCCTGGTTTCGGTTTGACCGTCCCCGCCCGCCCTGATTTTCTAAGTCCTCCCGGGAGCCCCGGGGGCGCTCCGGCCGCTCCGGGAAGCGGCGGCCTCCCGGCCGCACCGGCTCAGCCCGGCCCGGGCCGACCCCTGGCCTCTCTGGGGGAACTCTCCCCGTCCCCTTCCCGGTGAGCGCCCGAGAAACCTTTTCCGGGTCCCCCTCCTGCGGCTGGGGCTGCGCCTTGGCGGCCGCGAGCCCGCGGGCGGACGCCCCGGGGCCGAGCTGGGCCGGGAGGCTGGGTCCGAGGGGGCGCCGGGACGGGATCTGGCGGCCCGGCGGCCCGGCTGTGCTCCCCGGCGGGCCCGCGCTCCGGCTCCGTCCCGCTGAGGCGGTCGCCGGTCGCCGGGTGCCACCTGGCGGCCGCTTTTATATCGTCTCTTTCCTCCGGAGCTCCGGCGACGCGGGCCAAGGGACGGGACTCGGCCGCGGTGACCGAGGCAGAGTCCCGGGAGGCCGGCGTCGCTGGCGGGATCTGGCCCGGTGGCGCCGGGGCGTGAGCGCGACGCCCGCTCGCCGGAGATTGGAGGTGCAGGCTACTGAGGGAGGTGGCTGTCGCCGCGCCGCCCGGTGCCGGCCGGGGTGTGGGGCCTCCCGGACGGGTCGACCAGCAGCCGCCGGTGCCCCTCCGTCCCCGGGAGGGGGTGGGGGGCCGCCGCGGGGGAACGGGCGAGGGAACTCGTCCCGTGCCCGGCCGTCGTCCTGAGGGCGGCCCGGTGGTCGGGCCTTCCGCGTCGCCGATCCCCTTTCCGCGCCCCGCTCCGGAGGTGGGGGACCGGCCGGGGCCTTGCGGGGGAGGCCCGTGGAGGGCGCGACGGGCTCGGCCGCCGGGCTGGCCTTTTCCCCACTGGTCTTCCGAGTCGACCGGCTCTGGCGGTGGGGACCGGGCCCGGTCCTCGGATGCCTCCTCCTCCGTGGCAGTTTTTTGTCCAAGTCCCGCCCTGGAGAAGAGCGTGGACCGGCCCCGGGAGCCCTCGAGGGCGGGCCGGGGAGGGCGTCCCCGGCCGGGACGCGTGCCCGGGGTGGGTCCGGGCCGTCGGACCGGACTTCTCTCTCCGAGTTTCGCGGGTCGCGTCTTTGTCCGGAGGTGGGAGGGGGCCGGCTCGAGGCGTAGGTGGAGCCCCGGCTGAGGGACGGGAGCCACGGTCCCGCCCCGGGCCCGGTCGCCGGAGGCTCCTCCGTGGAATTCTTTTCTAAGTCCTGACCCGGCGACTCAGAGGGAGGGACCGACCGGTCCCGGCCCGCGCGGGCGGCCCGGGGAGGCTGTCCCCGGCTCCCCCTGCCGCCACGCTTCTGGGGTCGACCAGATGGCCCCGGGAGCTCCGGGCCTGGTGGCGATGGGGTCGTGCTTGGGGTCTGGTGGCCGTGGCCGTGATCCAGGGGTTCCCCTCGTGATCCGTGGGTGGGCCCCGTCTCCGGGCGCGGCGATTCTTGCCCCTGAATGGGTGGTTTTGTGCCGCCAGATAAGTGCTGACACGCTCTGCTCGGGTGACAGTCGCCCGAGAGCTTCCGGGTGCCTGGATGCGTGTGCGGGGAGGTCTCCGGGCTCTGGCCGAGAATCGGACGCCCGTTTCCACCCCCGCCGCTTGAGCCGCCCGCTGGGGCCTGCGCGCCGGCTCTTGTGCGTTCCAGGCGTCCCCGCGACCGTGGTGCCACCTCCGGTCTCTGGTACCCGAGGGCGGCGGGGTTAGGGGCGCGGGGTCCTCTACCACGTGCACTCCCTGCCGCCGGCACCCGGGTGCGGTCGCGACTTACCCCGTCCCGCCGGCTCCGTGCCAGTGCGTGTCAGGCGTTCTCGTCCTGGGGTCGTCGCCCGCGCTTGCTAGAGGAGGAGGGGGGCCGGTGAGGCTGAAGCAGGCTCCTCCGCTGGCTGTCCTCGCCGGCCTTCCCTTGCTCGGGGATCCCTCGCGTTATGCTGCTGATCGATGTGGTGATGCTGTGCTCTCCCGGGCCGGGCCTAAGCCGTGCCAGACGAGGGACGGACGTTCATGGCGAACGGGACCGCTCTTCTCGCTCTGCCCGCGGGCCCCCTCGCCCGTTCTCCCCCGCTGCGAGTGGCGTGTGGGAGGTGGCAGGGGTGCGGAATCCGGCCCGACCTCGCTCCCCCGCCCCGTGCCTTGTGGCGTGGGCGGTGTCGGGGTCTCCGTGACGCGGCGGATGCTCCGCCTGTGCCTCTTGGCTGTGTCTCGCGGGCGGCCCTCCCCACGGTGGGGCGGGCCGTGTTGCCGCCGCGCCGCGCGCCTTCTTGGACGCGTGAGCGCGCTCCCCCGGCCGTTGGCGGTGCCCCTGGAGTGTTCCAGGTCGTCCCTCAGGCGCCCGAGGCCGAGTGGCGGTGTCGTTCCCTGTTCCCGTCGCCCTCCTCAGGTGACCGCTGCGCTGGTGTGTCTGAGAAGCGGGGGGTCGAGTCGGTAAGGGAGGCGTGCCCGTCCCCCTCGCGGGGGACGGGTGCCTCGTCGCCCCCACCCCACGGCGTGCCGTGTGGGGGCGGGCAGGCTCGGGCGCGTGCCCGCGTGTTCCCCTTGCTGGGGTTTCCACGCGGGTGTGGGAGTGATTGTGGCGGGCCGAGCCAGCGGCGTGATGCTGGCTCTTTGGTTGGGAGGTGCTGTTTGATCGGCACCTCCGTCCCAGTCTCTGCCTCCCTTGGTCTCGGCCTGAGGGGAGGCACTGACTTGGGAGCCGCACAGGGGCCTTTTAGATCCCTAGCTAAGCCCAGTGTGGCCGGAGATGGCGAGCCCGGGGCAGCGCGGGCTCGCGGCCCTGACCACGGACGCTCCGACTTGCTCTAGGCCTTACCTCTACCGCAGATCCCTCCTGCGTTGTGTGGCCATGGTGTCTGTAAGCGCCTTGGTGGGCCCGATGGCGGACGATGGGCGGGGGCGACACGCCCTCGGTGAGAAAGCCTTCTCTAGCGATCCGAGAGGGTGCCTTGGGGTACCGGACCCCCCAGCCGCCGCCCCTCCTCTGCGCGTAGTAGCCACGGACGCCACCACCGTGGCGCGTGGGCAGAGCCGCTCTTTGCCTACCGCGGCCGGCGCCTCCCCCCTCCGAGTCGGGGGAGGGTCACGCCCGGCCGGGCCGTCGTTGGGCGCGGGGCCGCGCGTGTGCGCGAGCGTGCGCGTGGTTCTCCCGTCGCGTGCTGGGGTGGGGAGAGGGCCCGGCCCTGTCCGGGCTCCGCCCCGCCGCGAGCGGCTGGCTCTCCGCTCGCTCCCGTCCCGAGCCGCAGCCGGTGGTGGCGTGCGGGCATGGGTGGGGGCCGCCGCCGCTCTCGGGCGCGTTCCCTCGGGACGTGGGTCCCGGAGCAGACCAGACAGGCAGACGGGTGGCTGGGTGGACGGGGCGGCCCCCGGCGGCGGGGGCGCCTCACGTAGGCCCCGGCGGTGGGGCCGGGCCCGCGGGAGGCCGAAGGGTGGCT
>NW_027221992.1:32500-34025 GCF_041296265.1 Equus caballus
GACTGCGGGTCGCTCGGGCTTCTCGCAGTCCCGAGGGTTCCGCGGGCACGTAGCTGCGAGACCCGGGCGGCTGCCCTCCGCCCGGCTCACGGGGGCGGTCGTGTCCATCAGCTGGTCGTGCGGAAATCCCGTGGTTGGCCTCCCTCCCTCCCTCCCTCCCTCCCTCCCTCGTCCAGCCGCACGTTGCGGGGTTCGTGCGACTGGGATGAAATAGACCTTCCTTCCAAAGGACAATCGGAGATCATCCATCATACCTCTCGAGTCCCCAAAAGCCAAGAAAACACGCCAACCAAAAACGCTTTTATTATGCCAACGGTTCCCGTTTTCATTCCTATCTTTTAGGGAGGTTTGGTGGCAGCAGCGGCCGAAAGCAAAAGGAAACCCGAGGAAAGCGGCTCCATCCACCAGGGCTGTGTCTCATCCGTGCCGACGCAGGAGGGACGGGCTTCGTTCGTTCGTTCGCTGCGGCCCAAATTCCCGGGCCGCCCGAGGACCGCTCGCACCGGCCCGAGGGAGGGAGCCCCGGCAGGCAGGACGCCTCCGGTGAAATGGCCAAGTCGACCGCGCGACCCACAACCCGCCCGACTGGGGGCGAGAAGGCGCATGGAGGAGGAACTCCGTCCCCTAGTCGGCAGACGGCCCTGGGACAGGGACGTTCGCCAAAACCTCCCAAGGCCGCTTTCCGTGACCGAGTCGGCCCTCCCCGCCTGTACTCGTCCCGGCCCGAGAAACGAGACGCGGGGTGGATCGGGACCAGGCGAACGCACCAGGCCGGCCGGCGCTGCATCCTCCCTCCCCCGACCTGACCTGACCTGGACGAACGCCTCCCCATCGCCCGCCCCCGCGAGGCTGATCCGTCCGGCCGGTGAGGAGGCCGCTTGTCGGGCGCCACCGGCTGCCCGGCATCCACTTATATAGTGTTCGAGGAGGTCGACCAGGTGGCCCGGCCGGGATGGGGGGGGGGGGGGGGGGTGCGGGGGGTGGTGTCCCGGGCGGCGGGGGGCGGGGGGGTAGGAGTGGAGAGGGAAAGGTGGGCGGGGCGAATGCCGGGGGGGGGGGGGGGGGGGGGGGGGGGGGCGGGGGTCGGCGCGGGGCGGGGCGGGGCGGGAGTTGGGGATGGGGGAGGGGCGGGAGGCCGTCTGGACATGGAGGGTCGGAAGAGCGGTGGTGACAATGATTTTCATTATCATTTAGAAAGAAGAACGTGGACTTCTTTAGAGGAGTCCTTTGAATAGCTTCTCCATTTAGTTAACATACATCCAAATGGAGGTCGGGAAACTTGGGTCCTGTTAACATATGGATGGAAGTGGAAAGAACTATCGCGATGACCGTCCTTGTGTTTCTTTTATTTTTTCTTTCTTCCTTCTCCCCAAAGCCGCCCCCCCCCACCCCCGCCCCGCCCCGCCCCGCCCCGTCCCGTCCCGTCCCGTCCATCCATAGTTGTAGGTTCCAGTGGTAGGTCTTTCGGGTTTCTGCTATGTGGGCTTGAAGGGCGATGCTGGGTCTGGGGCTGCGCCAGGATCCG
>NW_027221993.1:0-2500 GCF_041296265.1 Equus caballus
GCGGTCGTCGGCGTGTGGAAAAGCCAGAGGCGGGCTGACTAGAAGGAGGGCGTCCTGGGGAAGGGGCCAGGGTGTGAGGGAGAGAGGCCTGTTTCTCTTCCCCTGTTGGTCCCAAGTCAGGGGCCCAAAGGAGGAAAGCTGTCCGTTCCTTTCCGACTCGGACGGTTCGGGCGGGACCGACCGATCCCCGCGGCGGCGCGGTCGGGGCTTTCTGGACCAGAACCCCTCTCTCCGTCGCCTTTCGACCACACACACGCTTTAGAGGCCAAGAGAAAATGGATCGGGTCTCTCTGTCTCTCTCCCTAGAAAACAAGGGCCGGGGGCCGAGCCCGTGGACGAGCGGTCAAGTACGCGCCCCCACCCCGACCCCCGGCTTCGACGGCCCAGGTTTTCCACCGGTTCGGATCCTGGGCGCAGCCCCAGACCCAGCATCGCCCTTCAAGCCCACATAGCAGAAACCGAAAGACCTACCACTGGAACCTACAACTATGGATGGACGGGACGGGACGGGACGGGGCGGGGCGGGGCGGGGCGGGGGTGGGGGGGGGCGGCTTTGGGGAGAAGGAAGAAAGAAAAAATAAAAGAAACACAAGGACGGTCATCGCGATAGTTCTTTCCACTTCCATCCATATGTTAACAGGACCCAAGTTCCCGACCTCCATTTGGATGTATGTTAACTAAATGGAGAAGCTATTCAAAGGACTCCTCTAAAGAAGTCCACGTTCTTCTTTCTAAATGATAATGAAAATCATTGTCACCACCGCTCTTCCGACCCTCCATGTCCAGACGGCCTCCCGCCCCTCCCCCATCCCCAACTCCCGCCCCGCCCCGCCCCGCGCCGACCCCCGCCCCCCCCCCCCCCCCCCCGGCATTCGCCCCGCCCACCTTTCCCTCTCCACTCCTACCCCCCGCCCCCGCCGCCCGGGACACCACCCCCCGCACCCCCCCCCCCCCCCCCATCCCGGCCGGGCCACCTGGTCGACCTCCTCGAACACTATATAAGAGGATGCCGGGCAGCCGGTGGCGCCCGACAAGCGGCCTCCTCACCGGCCGGACGGATCAGCCTCGCGGGGGCGGGCGATGGGGAGGCGTTCGTCCAGGTCAGGTCAGGTCGGGGGAGGGAGGATGCAGCGCCGGCCGCCTGGTGCGTCGCCTGGTCCCGATCCACCCCGCGTCTCGTTTCTCGGGCCGGGACGAGTACAGGCGGGGAGGCCGACTCGGTCACGGAAAGCGGCCTTGGGGAGGTTTTGGCGAACGTCCCTGTCCCAGGCCGTCTGCCGACTAGGGGACGGAGTCCTCCTCCATGCGCCTTCTCGCCCCCAGTCGGGCGGGTTGTGGTCGCGCGGTCGACTTGGCCATTTCACCGGAGGCGTCCTGCCTGCCGGGCTCCCTCCCTCGGGCCGGTGCGAGCGGTCCTCGGGCGGCCCGGGAATTTGGGCCGCAGCGAACGAACGAACGAAGCCCGTCCCTCCTGCGTCGGCACGGATGAGACACAGCCCTGGTGGATGGAGCCGCTTTCCTCGGGTTTCCTTTTGCTTTCGGCCGCTGCTGCCACCAAACCTCCCTAAACGATAGGAATGAAAACGGGAACCGTTGGCATAATAAAAGCGTTTTGGTTGGCGTGTTTCTTGGCTTTTGGGACTCGAGAGGTATGATGGATGATCTCCGATTGTCCTTTGGAAGGAAGGTCTATTTCATCCCAGTCGCACGAACCCCGCAAACGTGCGGCTGGACGAGGGAGGGAGGGAGGGAGGGAGGGAGGGAGGCCAACCACGGGATTTCCGCACGACCAGCTGATGGACACGACCGCCCCCGTGAGCCGGGCGGAGGGCAGCCGCCCGGGTCTCGCAGCTACGTGCCCGCGGAACCCTCGGGACTGCGAGAAGCCCGAGCGACCCGCAGTCACGCGGCGCTCGGCGCGGACATCTGGTCGGCCCGCGCGCCACGGGACCCGGGGGCCGATTCCGGGCCGGGCCGCTGGTCGACCCGGCAGGGCGGCGGCCCCGGGGGCCTCGCCGCTGCTCGTCCGCAGGCTCCAGGGAGCCCTCGGGGCTCCGAGAAGCCCGAGCGCCCCGTGGCCCCGCGACCCCGCGGCGCTCGGCGCGGACATCTGGTCGACCCGCGTGCCACCAGACCCGGGGGCCGGGTCGCCGGTCGACCCGGCAGGGCGGCGGCCCCGGCGGCCTCGCCGCTGCTCGTCCGCCGGGTCGCCGGAGCCCTCGAGCCTCCGAGAAGGCCGAGCGCCCCGCGGTCCCGCGCCGCTCGGCGCTCGGCGCGGACATCTGGTCGACCCGCGCGCCACGGGACCCGGGGGCCGAGTCCGGGCCGGGCCGCTGGTCGACCCGGCAGGGCGGCGGCCCCGGGGGCCTCGCGGCCGCTCGTCCGCAGCCTCCAGGGAGCCCCGAGGGGCTCCGAGAAGCCCGTGCGCCCCGCGGCCCCGCGGCGCTCGGCGCGAACATCTGGTCGACCCGCGCGCCCCGGGCCGGGGACCAAGTCCAGG